>NW_007726446.1:619048-631268 GCF_000696425.1 Galeopterus variegatus | reverse complement strand
TTTTATGGAGCACGCGCCCCCCCCCTCTCTCTCTCTCTCTCTCTCTCTCTCTCTCTCTCTCTCTCTCTCTCTCTCTCTCTCTCTCTCTCTCTCTTGCTTCCTCTTGCCTTGTGATCTGCTTGTACCCGCCAGCTGCCTGCCACTTTTCCACCATGAGTAGAAGCCGCCTGAGGTCCATGCCAGATGAGGCTGTCCCCGAATCATAAGCCAAATAAACCTCTTTTCCTTATAAATTACCCAGTCTCAGGTATTTCTGCTATAGCAACACAAAACAGACTAAAACAGAAAATTGGTACTGAGGAATGGGGTGTTGCTAAACAGATACTTGAAAATATGGATGCAGCTTTGGTACTGGGTAATGGGCAAAGATTGGAGGAGTTTGGAGGACTTAGAAGATGAGGGAAAGTTTGGAATGTCTTAGAGACTTATGTGGTGGTGAGTAGAATGCTGATAGAAATGTGGACAGTAAAGGCCATGTGGATAATGAGGTCTCAGATAGGAATGAGGAACTTACTGAGAATTGGACAAAAGATCACCCTTGCTACACCTGGCTGCATTGTGTCCATGCCCTTGGACTTTGTGGAAGTTGGAACTTAAGAGTTGTGAACCAGAGCATTTGGCCAAAGAAATTTCTAAGCAGCAAAGCATTAAGGAAGCTGCATGGTTGCCTACTCTGACTCATGGCAGCAAAATCATGATGTAAAGCCAGAATTTAAAAGGGAAGCAGAGCGTAAAGATTTGGAAAATTTGCAGCCTGGCCATGAGGTAAAGAAGCAGAAAGCTGGAGAACAATGCAAGGGTGAAGCAGATAAACTGGTTGCTAAAGACATTATCTTGGCAGTGAGGCAGCCAGATGCTAATAGCAGAGAAAATGAGAGGAAAGCCCTGCAGGCATTTCAGAAGTCTGGAAGGGTGCCCCACCCGTCACAGGCTCTAAGGCCTAGAAGGACTGAGTTATCCTGGAGGACAGACCTGGGTCGCAGCTGCCCTTGGGATCCTGCTCCTTGCATCCTAGCTGCTCCAGCTGGAGTGGCCCCAAATGTGGTTGGTGCAGTAGCCCAGGAGAGTAGAGGCCTGAAACCTTGGTGGCGTCCACATTGTGTTAAGTCTGCAGGCTGGCAGGCTGTGAGAGCAGTGGAGGTGTGGCAGCCTCCACCCAGATTCCAGAGGATGAACAGAAAAGCCTGGGGGTCCAGGCAGAGACCTGCCTCAGGGGTGGAGCTACTGCAGAGGACATCTACTAGAGCAATGCCGAGGAGGAAAGTGGGGTCAGAGCCACCACCAGGGAAATGTCTAGTACAGCCAATGCAGCAGGGCTGCTGCCAGGACCCCAGAACTTTGGGGCCACTAATAACGTGTAACACAGGCCTGGAAAAGCCATAGGCACCAGCGTGGCCCACTGGGCTGTGCCTGGCAGAGCTGTGGGGAAAAGGCTGCTTGATGCTTTGGGGGCACAAATGCCCCATTGCGCCCACGACGCAGGACTTGGAATTAAAAAAGATTATTTTGGAGCTTTAAGATTTAATGTCTGCCCTGCTGGGTTTTGGACTTGTTTAGGGCCTGTTTCTCCTTTCCTTTGGACTATTCCTCCCTTTTGGAATGGGAATGTGTTCCCAATGTCTGTTCCACCATTGTTTCTTGGCACTAGATAAATTTGTATTTGACTTTTACAGGTTCACAGCTGGAAGGACTTTTGCTTTTGGTCTCAGAGGAGACTTTGGACTTTGAGCCTTTAAGTTGGTGCTGGAACAAGCTCAGACTTTTGGGACTGTTGGGGTAGAATGATTGTATTTTGTATGTGAGAGTGACATGAGTTTTGGGGTACCAGGGACAGAATGATGGAGATTGGATGTGTTGTCTCCTCCAAAACTCATGTGAAAATTTGATCTCCAATGTGGCAGTGTTGGAAACTGATTGAGTCATGGGGGTGGATCCCTTATGAATGGATTAACGCTCTCCCTGGGGGAGGAGGGGTAGTGATTGAGTTTTCGCTCTATTACTTCCTGCGAGAGCTGATTGTTTAAAAGACCCTGGCACCCCCTTCCCTCTTGCTTCCTCTTGCCTTGTGATCTGCTTGTACCCGCCAGCTGCCTGCCACTTTTCCGCCATGAATAGAAGCAGCCTGAGGCCTGTGCCAGATGCAGCTGTCCCCGAATTATAAGCCAAATAAACCTCTTTTCCTTATAAATTACCCAGTCTCAGGTATTTCTTTTATAGCAACACAAAATGGACTAGAACAATAAGGGACATATATATGTGTATAAGTTCATTACATTTAGAAGGCATACATATACACGCTGAGAGAAACTAATGCTTCTCAAACTTTATTGTGAAGTAAATCCCCTGGTGATCTTGTTAAAATGCAGATTCTTATTCTTTAGATCTGGAGTGGGGCCTGAGAGTATAGTTTAACAAGCTCCCAGGTGCTACCAACACTGCAGGTCTACAGGCGTGAGGGGGGTCAACTACATACAGTGAGGTAGGTTATTAAGCAATTAAAGAGCTGTTCAAAAGAATATTGTCAATGGGTCAGTGTCATTCTAGAGGAAGATTTCTGTGCTTGGGATTTAATTTTGTTTTGTCTAAGAATACTAGTAGCAATTTGTACATTTATGAGATGCTTATCAAATTTTCAGATAACATAGAACTGAAAGAGAGAGTTAATGACAGAAACAGCATCCAAACAGCCTTCAACAGGGTTTTTTCTCTGATCCAGCAAAAATAGATGGTCAATGTCATATTCTTTTAGAATCTGCTTTCCAATTGGCCATATAACTAACTAGATGAGTAGCCTTAGGCAAATACCGTAACCTCTTGGATTCCCAGTCTCCTCATCTATAAAATAGATAGAATTATTAGTTAGAATTCTGTTAGTTGCATGTGACAGAAAACTCAGATGGTTTAAGAAAAAAAGGAATTTATTGGCTTCTTTGGGCATAGTTGGATCTAGTAGGACAAACTATGTTATTAAGTATCGCTCGCTTGCTCTCTCTCTCTCTCTCACTGTTCTGCAGGATTTCCCTGTCTTCAGGATGCCTGCAGCCTTTTTCATGCCATGGGGACCCAATAGCCTCAGCTTGCTAGCTTAATAAGACACACCTGTCACAGAAAACACTAAAAGGTTCTGCAGAGACATACATTCTCCCTGTACCAATCACTGAGGCCAGAGGGGTAGTGTTCTATAATTGCTTCTGCCTGTATCATATGCCCACCACTAAGGATGGAAGGGACAGGGCACTGTAAGGGACACTCCACTCCACCACACTGTGGTGTGCTTGCATTGTAATGTATTATCCAGTAGCAAGATTTTTCTGGAGATAATTCCTTGAACTCCAAGATTTGCTAGAGCAGATATTTAAGTTGTTGGGTGACCCTCAGACCACACTTAATCTCCTCAGAAGCAGGTTTCGGTGGGAGAGTGGCATTTCAGGAGGCTTGCCCAGCCTGCTGCCTTCTGGAAGAGTTCCTGCTACAGTCTGCTGAGGAGCTCGTTCCAAGCCCATTATAGTCCCAGATCATTGACCTGGGGGCTTCTATGCAGAGATGGGCCAGTGCCCTCTGATTGGTATAGCTTGGCCTAAAAAGATGATCTGAACTTCTTAGAAGCTGTCTTGGGAATTAGAAGTAGAGGACACAGAGAAAAATACTACTGATCTATGCGTATTGAGGTATATAGTGCTATAGAAATGGACCACACAGTGGTCCTTGTATAAGTGAGCAAACAAGCTGGCAGTTGCATAGAGAGAAACAGTGACATAGACAGGATGAGGCCAGTGGTCTTGGGAAGGGGAGAGAGAGGGAGAAGGAAAGAGGGTGAGTGTGAGCGAGCCATGAGTATCTATCTACTCAGCCTCATAAGCCATGGGCTCCACCCATGTAACAACTACTCCCAGCATTGGTCTGTGTCCTCCCCAGGCTTAGGTCCTGAGAGTTGTGAGGAAAAGTCACTTTACCTCTGGGTGACCCTTGGGAAGGGGGTTACCGAGGCTGTAGGTATCCTAAGAGGTATATTACATACTCGAGGTAGGAGTTGGGGACAGTGCTGTGGGTACCACACAGGGTCTGAGAATACAGTAGAGACTGCGTCCTCCAGGAAGGGGGCAGCTGTTTGAACTGGGCAGGGTGGGGTTGGAACAAGAGGGGGGGCAGCTCCCTGAGTGTCACAGAAGAGGAGAGCAGGAGACTGAAGAGCTTCCAGCACTCATAGAAAGGAAATTGGGAATTCTGTACCAGATGCAGTGATGATGAGATCTTTCTAGGTTTCTGAGATTAGGGTGCTGTGGGCCAAATGTGTCCCCCAAAAGTTTATGTGTTGGAAACCTGATCCCCACTGTAACAGTGTTAAGAGGATGGGAATTCCAATTATGATATTTGAAAGGTGGGGTGTTTGAGAGGTGATTGGATTGTGAGGGCTGTGCTCTCGTAAGTGGATTAACTCATTCATGGAGTAATGAGTTATCATGGGTCTGGGCTGGTGCCTTTACAAGGAGCATGAGAGAGCTCTCACCACTTTCTTAGCATGTGATACCCTGCATTGCCATGGGACCCTGTAGAGAGTCACCAACCAGAAGTAGGCCCTTATCAGATGTGCCCCCTGGACCATGGACTTTCTAGCCTCCAAAACTTGT
Organism: Galeopterus variegatus; assembly: GCF_000696425.1. Lineage (NCBI taxonomy): Eukaryota > Metazoa > Chordata > Mammalia > Dermoptera > Cynocephalidae > Galeopterus > Galeopterus variegatus. The sequence continues at coordinate 626,640 of NW_007726446.1, read as the reverse complement.
AAGAAATAAATTTCATTCCTTTATAAATTAGCCAATTTCAAGTATTCTGTAGTAAGCAACAGAAATGGATTAATGGATAGTGTAAGTCCTGCTGTTCTGAAAAGGGCTAGAAAGCAAAGTATTCTGAACCTGTGGGACGACAGAGAGAGCTGGTGGAATGGCCCATGAGAGCTGGTGCCTGTGGTTCTCTGTCACTGGCTGGCCAGCTCTTCCTCAGTCCTTTAACTGTTTGGTCTCTGACAGCCTCACCACTGGGCTTGAGTCCTCTTCATTAGGTGAACAATCTACCTGTCCTACAAATTTCTATGAAGAGGTAAAAACACTCTGAAAAGGGCATTCAGTTTACTGCAAATGAGGAAATAGAATCTGGGTTTTCTGGCTCCTTGTTTATGTGTTGGGCCATTAGTTATGACTCTTTGGCCATAACTACTGGAAACCACTTCATTTACAATATTTATTTGACAAATATTATTGAGAGTCTAATATGTGCTTGGCACCAGACTTACAGTGGAAAGACAGGTATAAATGGGAAAGCCCCAACCAAATAAATATATAATTGTAAGTTACAGTAAAATCTATGAAGAATAGGAACACTAAGGATACTATGAGAGAACAGTGGGTGGAGTAGAAGGCAGGTTTTAGATTGGGTGGTTGGGTGAGTTCTCTTCGAGACATGGATATTTAAGCTGAGACCTAAAAGACAAGGGGTACTATTTGGGGGAAGGGGATTCCAGGTGAGAGAATACCTGTGTGAAGACTATAAGGAGGAAAATATGGTCTGAGCATAGTGTGCAACGAGAGAAGGGGCTGGAAATGATGACTGAAAGGGGGCCCAGATCATATGGGGCCTTGACAGCTGCCATGTAACGAATTACCCCAAAATTTAGTGGCTTAACAACAAACCTTTATTATACTCAAATTTTTTGTGGGCCAGGAATTTGGGAGCATCTTAGCTGGATGGTTCTGGCTTGGAGTCTCATGAGGCTTTAGTCAAGTGTTAGCCAGAGCTGCAGTCACCTGAAGGCTTGACTGGGTCTGGAGGACCCACTCCCAAGGTGACTCACTGACATGGCTGGCAAGGGGCCCTGGTGCCTCTCAACCCGGGCCTCTCTACAGGCTGCTTGACTGTCCTCAACACATGGTACTGGATTGCCCCAGAGTGGGTAAGGTGCAAGAGAGTGAGATGGAGTGGCTACACCTTTCATGATGTGGCTTCGGAAGTCACACACTGTCAATTCCACCCCATTCTAATTGTTAGAAGCAAGTCACTAAGTCCGGCGCACATTCAAGGGGAGTGAAATTAGCCTTCACCGTTTGAAGGAAGGAATGTCAAAGAATTTGTGGATACATGTTTAAAGCATCACCTAGGCCATGGGAAGAGGCCAGTTTAGGCAGAACTGAGGGCTTTGTTATAAGGCCACAGGGGGGCTCATGGAACTCGAGGGCAGGCACAAATGAAGCTGAGCCTCCGCGAGGGCTGGACCCAGGGACGGGGATGCAGTCAGAACACTTTACCTTTTACCTCCGGTCCTCGCCACCTGTTGACTTCATTCTCCTTTCTCTTCACATTAGCTCTCTAGCTTCCCTTATCCATGTGGCAGTGTGCGACATTCACCTCTGCTCCCTACTCCTGAGCTTGTAGAACATGCACAAACTAACTAAGTTCTCAGTCTCACTCCGAATTTTTGCGACAGAGAATCAGAGCGGCCCAACTTTGGTCGGTTGCTACCCTCAGGTCCAGTCGGCTGTGGCCAGGGCAGCAGTGATGCATATTATAAACACGGCTGCCAGTGGCTCACCTCTGTGGAAGGGAGAGAGGAAGGAAGTTTCCTGAGAGCACCCGGACGTGTCTGCTTCAGCCTCCAGCAGTCTGGTCAGTTTGTCATTTCACCCCACACAGGCAAAAGGTACATAAGCAGTGGATTTTCTGCAGGTGGTATTTCCATCAACTGGAGTCTTCTAGGAGTAAATGAGACTTGGATCACGGGAACTTTGAAAGTGTACTAGGTCTTGCTCATTAAAATGGCCCCAAGAAAGGACTTATGAAGCATTTTATGGAGTACTTTTGGAGACTGTTAAATAAAATGCTTTAGTCTTGAAACTGTTGGAGTGAATCAGTTGAATAAAACCATAAGGGCTTGTTTCATTGAGCTGGCTAGTATGAGTCTTATTAAAATTAGAAATAGGTAGGGCTAGCTGGTTAGCTCGGTTAGAGCACAGCCTTATAACACTAAGATCACGGGTTCAGATCTCCATACCAGCTAGCCGCCTACAAAATAATTAAAAAATAAAAATAAAAAGTAAAATAAAATAAAATTAGAAATAGGAGCCTAATACTAGCAGTGAGACAGAGCATGAACAAAGATCTTAACAAATGTATTAATGTGGCTCCCAGGGCAACTTACCAGTGAAAGGCACAAGCTTTTATTTTGGAATAGCAGCTGCAGAAAATGAGGGCATCAAAGATTAAGTCCCGATGCTAAAATTATGGCTGTTTTCAAACTAGGACTTCATTCTTCTACCAGGGAAGTCGGGATGGTGGGCAGTTTCACTGGTTATCCCCATCATTACAGGAAGGTAAGTAACTTGACAAGGTGTGGCCTGTCACGTTAGATTTCAGAAGCTACTTGGTCCTTCCCAAATGCCTTCTCCCACCCCCTGTCTGAGGTGCTTTTAGATGGGGAGAAAAATCTTATTCTTAAATTACTTAAGAATTTAAGTCATTTAGTCTTAAATTACTCCCCAGGGGTAATTTACAGAGCCCTTGTCACTGGAAAAGTTAACACATGGACTGGCATGAGATCCTATCGTAAAAGCAGGCTGTGCTCAGATGTGCACAGCATGTCTGAAAGTGAGTTGAGAAAGGGCAGGTTGAGGAGGTTACTGGGACTGAAAGAAAACTTTGAGTGCCTAACACTTTAGCCTGGGGTCAGTTCTGAAGAAGTATGTTTCTCTGCACAAATCATGTCTGAAGAAATGTCTACTCTGGCCTAGTTTGAAAGGGAAAAAAGGGAAATTGCTTTTAAGTACTTAAATGTAAAAAATCTTTCAATAGGCTTCATCTTTAGAAAATAAAGATTTTCTAAGAAGTGAGCTGTAGTAATAAATTCTAATCCAGGGTCAGGTTATTGACAGGAAGTGGAAAGTGGACTTGGCTTCCATATTCAATGAGCTTTGAAGGGAGGACAGAGCAGGTTTGTTTTGAGTAAGGGGAGGAGAGTGACTTCATTTGAGTCATCTTTGCAGCCTATTGTACTTTCATATAATAAATAAAATCTCAGAAGTCTTCCTGTTAATTTCACTTGTTCTGATACCATTCATGAGCCCAGGCAATCCATCTAATTAAGTGTACTTTATAGGCAGGTGTTCCCACGAGAGAAATAAAAATCAGTGGAAGATTGTGTTAATTTTCACAGCCAACAATATTGGCCCACATTATCAGACTGTTAGACTCATATACTTAGTTTGCTGTCTGTTTATCTGTTGGTAACTTTTTTTTTTTTTTAATGATGGCATCAAGGGTAATTATCAAGTAATCTTCAGGGCATAAAAGGAGCTTCATTCAACTCCCCAGTAATAACAGTCATTACTGTACTAAGAACAATTGGTTAGTTACTTGCAGCTTCCAAAGAGTTCCCCAATCCAGAAAACTACAAATTACATAGCAATGATTATTGAGGTTCTGTGGTGACTCCAGTTATAATTTCAAAGTAATTGGTAGAGAGAGCACAAATAACTATGAATTATGTCTTATATACAACCTATTTACAGGGAACTCACACAGTTATTTGAGGTATGCGTAATAAACCAAAACCTAAATTGAATTTTAGTCTTTATAAAAATCACTTTTATATCTTATTTTCATCTGAATGGATACCATCTGTTTTAAGGTGCCAGCAGGGCAAAGTAAAATTGAACCTCAAAAATACAATTATTTGTTGTTCGCCACCTTTTCAGATTTAATGCTGAAAGCTTGTTAATGAAACAGGAGACTTTGTTACAATATTGCTCTCTAGGGCAAGGAGTTATCAAAGACATTAACAGACATTAATGAAGAATGTTAGGGTTTTTTCCCATACTAAGCTAAGAAAGCTCCTGAATTCCAGTTTAGTTTGCAGATTTTTGGTCTTTGTCCAAGTTTAGGGTTGTCCAGTAGCAAACCCTCAGTCTCGGGTTTGGTCACAAGTGGTTTACTTGGGAGGTGATCTGGGGAATACCAGCGGGGGTGGAGAAATGAGGAAAGGAGAGAGGGAGATGAGGACAGTGTGTGTCGTGGCCACCGTGGGCAGCTGGAGCTTGCTGCCTCTGGGAATCTGGAGATCGTGAGGAATCTCAGAGTTATCCCAGTAAACCGGGGGTGAGGAAGCTGCGGTATTTAGCCACCACTGTCTCACCCAGCAATGGCTGGCGGTGCCTCAAAGGCATTCCCTTTCCAGGCTTGCTTTGAGGATGGACAAGCAGGCTGAGAGTGCTTCCTCAGACAAAGGATCACATTCTCCAAAGCACCCCAACCTCAGTGTTGTTCACATGTGGCAGACTTCTTAATGAAGTTTTGGTGTACTCAAGGGGATTAAAATAACGGAACTTTAAAACTGAAAATTAAATCTTGCTTTTCTTTGTCTTTTTTTTTTTGTGACCAGTAAGGGGATCGCAACCCTTGGCTTGGTGTCACCCGCACCGTGCTCAGCCAGTGAGTGCACCGGTCATCCTTATATAGGATCCGAACCTGCGGCTACTGCGCTCCCAAGCGCCGCACTCTCCCGAATGTTCCACGGGCCGGCCCTAAATCTTGCTTTTCTTACAGGTCCTTACCATCCCTCCCCAGAGAATTTATTTCAGCCATCTTTCTCTTCACCATTTGTTATGGGGTTAAGCTGTGTTCCTGACCCCTCCAAAAAAGATATGTTGGAGTCCTAATCCCTAGTACCTTAGAATGTGACTTATTTGGAGATAAGATCTCCCCCCCGAATTTTATTTATATTTATTTTTGTGGGGTATAGTGTGTTGTTTCAGTGCCTGCATATACTGCACAATGATTCACTTAGCACAGTTTTGTACCTGTTAGTTCACCACTTCTCTTCCCCCTAGCCCCACCTCTTCCAACCATTGGCAACCATTATTCTGCTCTCTACTTCTATGAGAAGCAATTTTATTTTTTATTGTTTTTCAAAAGATGACCGGTAAGGGGATCTTAACCATTGACTTGGTGTTGTCAGCACCACGCTCTCCCAAGTGAGCTAACCAGCCTTCCCTATATAGGATCTGAACCTGTGAACTTGGTGTTATCAGCACCACGCTCTCACAAGTGAGCCATGGGCTGGCCCTAGCAATTTTTATTTTTCAGATTCCACATATGAGTGAGACCATGCAGTATTTGTTCTTCTGTGCCTGACTTAGTTCACTTAACATGATGCTTTCCAGTCCCATCCAGGTTGCTGCAAATGATAGGATATCATTTCTTTTTATAGCTGAATAGTATTCCATTGTGTATATATACCACAGATTTTTATTATTATTTTTATTTTTTTTCCTTTAAATTTTTATTTTGTCGATATATAATGTGGTTGATTATTATGGCCCATTACCAAAACGTCCCTCCCTCCACCCTCTCCTCCCTCCCACCCAACAATGTCCTTTCTGTTTGCTTGTCATAACAACTTCAAAAAATTGTAGTTGTTATATCTTCTCCCGCCCCCCCCCCGGGTTTTTTTTGTGTGTGTGTGTGTGTGTGTGTGTGTGAGTGATTATTTATTTATTTTTAGCTCCCACCAGTAAGTGAGAACATGTGGTATTTCTTTTTCTGTGCCTGACTCGTTTCACTTAATATAATTTGTGGTATATCTACACAATGGAATACTACTCAGCTATAAAAACGAATGAAATACTGCCATTTGCAACAACATGGATGGACCTTGAGAGAATTATATTAAGTGAAACGAGTCAGGCACAGAAAAAGAAATACCACATGTTCTCACTTACTGGTGGGAGCTAAAAATAAATAAATAATCACTCACACACACACACACACAAAAAAAACCCGGGGGGGGGGGGGGGAAGATATAAAAACTACCATTTTTTGAAGTTGTTATGACAAGCAAACAGAAAGGACATTGTTGGGTGGGAGGGAGGAGAGGGTGAGTGATTATTTATTTATTTTTAGCTCCCACCAGTAAGTGAGAACATGTGGTATTTCTTTTTCTGTGCCTGACTCGTTTCACTTAATATAATTCTCTCAAGGTCCATCCATGTTGTTGCAAATGGCAGTATTTCATTCGTTTTTATAGCTGAGTAGTATTCCATTGTGTAGATATACCACATTTTCCGTATCCACTTATCTGATGATGGACATTTGGACTGGTTCCAACTCTTGACTATTGTAAAGAGTGCTGCAATGAACATTGGAATTCCAATTTTTTTGAATTTGTTGAGACTTGACTTGTGTCCTAATATGTGATCTATCCTGGACAATTATCCATGTACTGATGAGAAGAATGAATATTCTGTGGTTGTTGGATGGAATGTTCTGTAGATATCTGCCAAGTCCAATTGGTCTAGAGTATTGTTAAGATCTTGTGTTTCTCTGCTGATTCTTTGCCTGGATGATCTGTCCAATGTTGAGAGTGGGGTGTTCAGGTCCCCTGCTATTATGGTATTAGTGTCTATTTCCTTTTTTAGGTCTAATAGAGTTTGTTTTATAAATCTGGCTGCTCCAACCTTGGGTGTGTACATATTTATGATTGTTATGTCTTCTTGATGCATCCATCCTTTTATCATTATGTAGTGACCCTCATTGTCTCTTTTTATGGTTTTTAGTTTAAAGTCTATTTTGTCAGATATGAGAATAGCTACTCCAGCTCGTTTTTCTTTTCTGTTTGCATGGAAGATCTTTTTCCATCCTTTCACTCTTAGTCTACATGAATCTTCGTGAGTGAGATGGGTCTCTTTTAGGCAGCATATAGTTGGGTCCTCCTTTCTAATCCAGTCAGCCAGTCTGTGTCTTTTGATTGGGGAATTTAAGCCTTTTACATTAAGAGTTGTTATTGAAAGGTTTGATTGGGGAATTTAAGCCTTTTACATTGAGTTGTTATTGAAAGGTGTTCATTTATTCCTAGCACTTTATTGGTTGTTTGGTTGTCTTAGGTGTCTTTTGTTCCTTGCTTGCTGCTTTGCTGTTTGTTTTCTGTGTTTGTTGGTTACTTAGGATGTAGATAGCCTTTTTGTTTGTTTGTTTTCTTTTCATGATTGTCATTTTTATTATACTAGTGGGTTCTGATTTTTCTTAGGTTTTTATGGCAGTGGTAGTTATTTTTCAGGAATCAAACCCAGTACTCCCTTGAGAATTTTTTGTAAGGGTGGTCGTGTGGTGGTGAACTCCCACAGTTTTTGTTTGTCTGAGAAGTATACTATTTGCCCTTTATTTCAGAAGGACAGCCTTGCAGGGTAGAGTATTCTTGGCTGGCAATCTTTGTCTTTTAGTATTTTGAATATATCATCCCATTCCTTTCTAGCTTTTAGGGTTTATGATGAAAAGTCAGATGTTAGCCTGATTGGGGCTCCCTGTGTTGAATTTTATCAAATGCTTTTTCAGCATC
>NW_007726446.1:503701-617956 GCF_000696425.1 Galeopterus variegatus | reverse complement strand
TATGGCTACCTCTGTGACTGCTCAGTTGGCCTCTAGTGTCTTGTGTGTGTGGTTGCCTCGGGTCTTGGGCCTCTCCGGGGAGCCTCCTCTCTGGTCAGCTTGGACTCTCCTGGGCTGCTGGATCACGGGACGGTACCACAGGGTGTGTGGTCTCTTTTGAGCTTCCACTTCCCGTGTAGAACTTCTCTCTGTTCCATGCGCTCTGGCCCTGGCTGCTGGGTCACGCAGTGGTGGCCCCACAGGGTGTGTGTTTTCTGCTGAGTCTCTGCCTTCCTAGCCGGATGCCTCCCCGCTCTGTGAGGACTGTACTGGGCTGGGGCGTGTCTTCTGCAACCCTTGTCTATCAGCCGAGCCTTCAAGCCCCTGCTTGGCACCACCCTGCCCAGGAAGACTTTCAGGTTTCTGCTAGGCGCAGACGACTGGTCGCTCTGGGTGCCTTTGTAGCACTGAATAGGGCTTTCTCGGGACTTATCACCTTCCTCCTGGTATTGTGGTTATTTGTGTCCTTGTCTTATCTCCCACACCAGGGCGTGAGCTCCTTGGGGAAGGAGCCCGCAGCACACAGTTCCTCTTTGAATCTCCCTGGCACGGACCGACTCTGGTGCCCGCCCACAGTCAGCTCTCCGGCAGATTCAAGTGAGCTCATGAGTGCTCTGACCACACTTTTCCTAACCAGAAATTGGTTAGGCGTTTTTCCGAACTGATGGCCACAGAGATGGTATCTGCCTCCCGGTAACAGGAAGTTTACCAGGGGCCAGAGCCCAGGGTGCGGTGGAGTGACAATCGTCCCGGCCTGCTCTTCCCTGCCCTCCCGACACTGGCCAGGGGCTCCCCATGCCACCAGCCCCGCCAGAGAACCATGGGGGGAGTGGGATGGGAGGCCGGCCCGCAGGCCCCGGGAGGCCCCACGCCGGGGCAAGCAAGTGGTAAGGCTCAGGGAGGAGCCAAGCCAGGCGAGGAGGGCAGGCCTGGCCGAGCCGGCTGGCTCTGCCCCCACCCGAGAAAATGGAGGCAGCCCTGGGGCTGGTGACTGGCCTGGTGTGGCAGGCGGAAGCCGGACGGGCATCTGCCCCACAAGCAGGGCTGGGCTGGGGGTCACTCACAGAGTTGGGCCGGCTGGGCGGCTCTCTCTCTGTTTCCGCGTTGTTGCTGTCCCCGTCCTTGGCCGCTGCCACCTTGGACTGCTCACTCGGTCCCGTGGCATGGCTCGGGAGCTCTCAGGAATCTTCTTTTGTGTCAGCCCTAAACCTCGAATTTGTAGTTGCTTTTTTATAGTTGTAGATTAGTTGATCAAAGACTTATTCATTTTTTGTTGCTCTTGGAAATGCAAATAGCACTCTGGCAGCACAGCACACACTTCTCAGGCTTACGCTGTCTTCTTGCGCCCCCGCTCCAGACCCGTTGCCATCTTGGTCTCCCCCATTTTCCTATTTTTAGAGATTTTTAATCCATTTATCCATTGATGGGCATTTAGATTGATTGCATCTCTTGGCTGTTGTGAAGAGCATTGTGGTGAACATGGGAGTGCAGGTGTCTTCTTGATATATTGATTTCATTTCCTTTGGGTATATACCCAGTAGTGGAATAGTTGGATTATAAGATAGATTTATTTTTAGTTCTTGGAGGAGCATCCATACTATTTTCCACAATGGCTCTACCAATTTACATTCCTACCAACAATGTGGGAGAGTTCTCTTTTCTCCGCAACCTCATCAGAATTTGTTATTTATTGTCTTGTTGATAATAGCCATTCTAACTGGAATGAGATGCTATCTCATTGTGGTTTTAATTTGCATTTCCCTGATGATTAGTGATTTTGAACATTTTTTCATGTGCTTGTTGGCAATTTGTATGTCTTCTTTTGAAAAATGTCTATTCGGGTTGTTTGCCCATTTTTAAATTGTGTTATTTGGTTTTTTGCGGTTGAGTTTTTTGAGTTCCTTATATATTCTGGATATTAGCCCCTTGTCTGTGTAGTTTGCAAACACTTTCTTTGATTCTGTAGGTTATGTATCTCTTCACTTTGTTCATAGTGTTCCTTGCTGTGCAGAAACACATTAGTTTGATATAGTTCCATTTGTGTATTTTTGCTTTAGTTGCCTGTGCCTTTGTGATCTCATTAAAAAAAAATCACTGCCCACTCCCATTTCGTGTAGCATTTCCCTTATGTTTTCTTCTAGTAGTTTCACAGATTGGTTCTCAGATTTAGATATTTAATTCATGTTGAGTTGATTTTTGTATATGTTGAGAGATAGGGGTCTAGTTTCAATCTTCTGCATGTGGATATCCAGTTTTCCCAGCACCAATTATTGAAAAGAAGCTGTCCTTTCCTCAATATATATTCTTGGCACCTGGGAGATAAAATCTTTTTAGAGGTAATCAAATTGAAATGAGGTCATTAGGGTGGGCCCTAATCCAGTATGACTGGTGTCCTTATAAGAAGGGGATATTTGGACACAGAGACAGACATGCACAGGAGGGAGGATAAGAAGATGACACACAGGGAGAAGACAGTCATCTACAAGCCAACGAGAGAAGCCTGGAATAGATCCTTCCCTCACAGCTCTCTGGAGGATCCAATCTTGCCAACACCTTGATCCTGGACTTCTAGCCTTCAGAAATGTGAGACAATAAATGTCTGTTGTTTAAGCCACTCCCTTTGTGGTACTTTGTTATGGCTGTCCTAGCAAACAAATATGTCACTGTACCCAGATCACTCCTCCACTAAGACCTTTCTCTAACACTCTTTCCTGTATTCCCACAACCTTGCTCTCCTGCACAAAAGAGGAAAATTCAAATTTTCTTTGATTTTATTGTGAAAAGCAATTGAACTCTGTTTAACTAACTCTTTCCTATCTAGGTTAATTGCTAAGAAGCCTAGTTGTTCGTAACCAATCCCATCCATTAGGTGATTTTTCTAAAACAAGAGAGCAGGTCTCACCCCACTAATCAACTTCCTCAAACTCCAGTCAGCTGTTAAAATAACTCTCCCCGCTTCCTGTTATATGTGGTTTGTCATTAAATAATTGCAGCATTTTGGTCATGCTTAAATATTCCTGGTGCCTATTTTGGATACAAATGTAAACTGATTACATAAAGATGTCTTTTATTCCTCCTGCAATAATCTCCAGGTGACTCTAGACTTCTCTGACTCTTCAGAAAATAACACTCTCTGGATCCACATCTTGAAGAGGTAATAGATACATGTTGAGTCTTTCAGGAGAGACAACAGCTCTATTCCTATGACACTTAGGAAACTTGGCTACTGTGGGATTTCTAAAGAGATGGTGCAAATTTTCCCTGGGCATTGATTGATAAGTTTCTGCTTTTCTAAGAAAATCCAGGAGCATATTTTTGGTGCAGGTATAGGCCATGGAGGCTGGTTTCTGTACAGACTGCTGCAGCTCTACTGTGATGAAATATGTAGCTGGTACTTACAATAAGCCAAATCAGCATTGTAAAGATGAAAGGTACATGTGCTTTATTTCCTTCATAGATGTATTTTTGAGATAAACAAAATAGTTTTGTCATATTTTAAATACACAAGAGAAGTTGGTTTTTGAATGACTTCATCTGTGAATACCGTTATGCAGAGGGCCTGGCCCATAATAAGTGAACAACATGTATTTGTTGAATGAAAGAATGAATGAACCCTTTAAAGTGAACAATTATTTTCATGGAAAATAATTATATTTAGTTTGTCATAGCATTTGGAAAGACCACACAGAGATCTTAGACCTCCCGCCCATTGCAGAAAACCCTCTAAAGCAACCCACTGAATCCTTGGAATGAAGCAGAGCATGCCATTCCATGGGATAGCAATGTAGGCTGGCAGGTAAAATGTGGATTCTGGAGCTCTACCTCCTGGATTTAAATCAACCCTGATACTCAAGACTATGACCTTGGACAAGTGACTTAAACTTGGTGCCAGTCAGCTCCTCATCTGTAAAGTGAGGATAATAATAGTACCTACCTTACAGACTGCTGTGAAGATTGAATGAGTTCGCACATGTCAAGCACGAGGCTCATAGTAAGCACTCAAGTGACTGCTACCAGTATGATTCTAAAAGTTAGGCGTTTCTTCTTGTTTTGAGTTGCTGCTTCCTTCCTGTAGCTTACTTCTGCTGGCTTCAGTTCTGCTCTCTTCAAATAGCAGTCATTATCCTCAACCCACCCTCAAGTCATATTTAAATGAAACATCCCTCTTTTATTCAACTATTCCCATATGGCTCCTTATAACCTTCCCATTTCATTGCTCTTTGTTCAATTCTGTCAATATTGGCTCACCATCTGCCCCTTCCCAGGTGGTTCCCATGATTGCACAAGGCTCTCCAGATGTGGCTCAAGCCAGGTGGAGAACAATGAGACTATTGTCATTCTTTGGACAATGTCCTCCCATGCATCCGGCCACAGATTTCAGTACATGCTCTGGCAGCCAAGTCGCATTGCAAGCTCATCCACTGAACTCTCCCAACCTTCTTATAAATTTCATTTTTCCTGAACTTCCCTAAGCCTCATCACCCTCATCCTGTGTTAGTATAGTTGATGTATGTCAAGGCTTGTGCACGTCTACATATTTGTTTTGTTAGTATTGTTTCATCAACATACGCCATTAGGCAAAAACCAAAACCAAAACAAAACAAACTCTGTACTTGTGTTGAGACAGTTTTCATTTCCTTTTATTGCTTTTTCTTTAACCTTAAGCATAATAATTATTCATTACTCAATGTAAACATTTTTTGTGGACTTTTACCAATTTGTCCCTAACCGTCCTGCCCCCTTTCCCACCTCTGGTGGCCTCAGTTCCATTCTCTCCTTTTGAAAGTTCAAGGAATTATTGTGATCTTTGTATCTTTCTTTCCTTCTTTCTTTGCTTTTTTTTTTTTTTTCAACTCCCACTTATGAGTGAGGACATGCAATATTTCTCTTTCTATGCCTGGCTTATTTTATTTAAAGTTATTTTCTCTAAGTTCATCCATGTTGCTGCAACTGGCAGAATTTCATTCCTTTTTATAGCAGAGTAGTATTCCATTGTGTATATATACTACATTTTCTTTATCGAGTCATCTGTCGATCGACATTTAGGTTGGTTCCAATTCTTGGTGATTATGAGTAGAACTACGATAAATAACGCAGTGAAGGTATTCCTTCAGTGATTTCTATTTCTTCGGGTGTATACCCAGTAGTGGGATTGCTGGATCGCATGGCAGTTCTATCTGTAGTTGTCTGAGGAATCTCCATACTGTTTTCCATAATGGCTGCACTAATTTACAGTCCCACCAACAGTGCAGGAGGGTTCCTCTTTCTCCACATCCTTGCCAGCAGTTGTTATTCTCTGTCTTTTTTTTTTTTTTTCCTTTTTGTCTTTTGTCGTGTCCGGCAACGGATCGCAACCCTCAGTGTCGCGCCCGCACCGGACCAGGACCGGCAATGGGATCGCAACCCTTGGTGTTGCTCCCACACCTCGCTCAGCCAGTGAGCGGGAACTGGTCTGTATGTGGGATCTGAACCCTCGGCAGGAGCGCCACTGCGCTCCCAAGCAGCGCACTGTAGCAGTGCGCCACCGGGCCGGCCCTCTCTGTCTTTTTGATAATGGCCAGTCTAACTGGCGTGAGATGATATCTCAGTGTGGTTTTGATTTGCAGTTCTCTGATGATTAGTGATGTTGAGCATTTTTTCACATGTCTGTTGGCCATTTGTACATCCTCTTTTGAGAAATGCCTGTTCAGCTCCTTTGCCCATTTTTTAATTGGGTTACTTGTTTTTTTACTGTTAAGTTATTTGAGTTCCTTGTATATTCTGGATATTAATCCTTTGTTAGATGCATAATTTGTGAATATATTCTCCCATTCTGTAGGTTGTCTTTTTTTTTTTTTTTCCTTTTTGTCTTTTTTCATGTCTGGCAACGGATCGCAACCCTCAGTGTCGTGCCCATACCGGACCGGGACCGGCAATGGGATCGCAACCCTCGGCATCGCGCCCGCACCTCGCTCAGCCAGTGAGCGAGAACCGGTCTGTACGTGGGATCCGAACCCTCGGCGGGAGCGCTGCTGTGCTCCCAAGCGGCGCACTGTAGCAGTGCGCCACCAGGCCAGCCCCTGTAGGTTGTCTTTTTGCTCTGTTTCTTTTGCTGTGCAGAAGCTTTTTAGTTTAATATAATTCCATTTGTTTATTTTTTCTTTTGTTGCCTGTGCTTTTGGGGTGTTATTCATAAAGTCTTTTTCTAGTCTTACTTCCTGAAGTATTTCCCCTATGTTTTCTTTTAGTAGTTGTATAGTTTTGAGTCTTATATATAAGTCTTTAATCCATTTTGAGTTGATTTTGGTATATGGTGAGAGGTACAGGTCTAGTTTCATTCTCTTACATATGGATGTCCAGTTTTTCCACCACCACTTATCAAGAGGCAATCATTTCTCCAATGTATGCTCCTGTTGTCCTTGACAAATATCAGTTGGCTGTAAGTATGTTGGTTGATTTCTGGGTTCTTTATTCTGTTCCATTGGTTGGAGTGTCTGTTTTTATGCCAGTATCATGCTGTTTTGGTTATTATAGCTTTATAGTATAATTTGAAGTCAGGGAGAGTAACGCCTCTGGCTTTATTTTTTTGCTCAGGATTGCTTTGGCTATTTGGGGTCTTTTGTTGTTCCATATGAATGTTAGAATTGTTTTTTCTGTTTCTGTGAAGAATGTTATTGGTATTTTGATGGGGATTGCATTGAATCTGTAGATCACTTTGGGTACTATAGACATTTTCACAATGTTAATTCTTCTAATCCAAGAGCATGAAATGTCTTTCCATCTTTTTGTGTTCTCTTTAATTTCTTTTAGCAGTGATTTGTAGTTCTCATTGTAGAGATCTTTCACCTCCTTGGTTAAATTGATTCTTAGGTATTTTATTTTTTTGGTGACTAATGTAAATGCGCTTGCTTTCTTGATTTCTTTTTCAGTTAGTTTGTTATTGGAGTATAAAAACACTACTGATTTTTGGGTGTTGATTTTGTATCCTGCAACTTTACTGAACTCATTTATCAGCTCTAAGAGTTTTTTGATAAAGTCTTTAGGTTTTTCTATATATAGGATCATGTCATCTGCAAACAGGGACAGTTTGACTTTGTCTTTTCCAATCTGGAAGCCCTTTGTTTCTTTCTCTTGCCTGATTGCTCTGGCTAGTACTTCCAATATTATGTTAAATAGGAGTGGTGAGAGTAGGCATCCTTGTCTTGTTCCTGTTCTTAAGGGAAAATCTTTCAGCATTTCCCCATTCAGGATGACTTTGGCAGTGGGTTTGTCATCTATGGCTTTTATTGTGTTGAGATATTTTCCTTCTATACCTAATTTGCTGAGAGTCTTTATCATGAAGGGATGTTGTATTTTGTCAAATGTTTTTTCTGCATCTATTGAGATAATCATGTGGTTTTTGTCCTTGATTTTGCCGATGTACTGTATCACATTTATTGACTTGCATATGTTGAACCATCCTTGCATCCCTGAGATGAATCCCATTTGATCATGGTGTATGATTTTTGATGTGTTGCTGTATTCTGATTACTAATACTTTGTTGAAGATTTTTGTCTCTGTTCATCAGAGATATTGGCCTGTAGTTTTCTTTTTTTGTTGCATCTGACTGGTTTTGGTATTAGGGTGATACTGGTCTCATAGAATGAGTTTAGTAGAATGGCATCTGTTGCCATTTTTTGGAAGAGTTTGAAGAAAATTCATATTAATTCCTCTTTAAAGGTTTGGTAGAATTCAGCAGTAAAGCCATCTGGTCCTGGGCTTTTCTTGTTGCAAGACTGATGATTACTGCTTCAATCTCATTGCTTATTATAGGTCTGTTCAGGTTTTCTATGTCTTCTTGGTTCAGTCTTGGTAGTTTGTATGTGTCCAGAAATTTATCCATTTTCTCCAGGTTTTCAAATTTGTTGGTACATAGTTGTTTTTAATAGTATCTAAAGATTCTTTGTATTTCTATGGTATTGGCTGTAATGTCTTCTTTTCATCTCTGATTTTTGTTATTTGGGTCCTCTCCCCTCTTTCTTAACTTAGCCTCACTAATGGCTTGTCTGTCTTCTCAAAAACAAACTTTTTGTTTCATTGATCTTTTGTATTGTCTTTTGGGTGTCTATTACATTTCATTTCATTTTGCTCTGATCTTAATTATTTCTTTCCATTTACTAATTTGGGGTTTAGATTGTTCTTGTTTTTCTAATTCTTTGAAGTATAGCATTAGGTTGTTTATTTGCAATCTTTCTATTCCTTCGATGTGTTTATTGCAGTAAACTTCCCTCTTAGTACGCTTTTGCAGTATCCCACAGGTTTTGCAATGATGTATCTTTATTTTCATTATTTTCAAGAAATTTTTTTATTTCCTGTTTCTTCTTGGATCAATAGGTCATTCAGGAGCATGTATTTGTATAGTTTCCAGAGTTTTGCTTGTTATTGATTTCTAGTTTTAATCTGCTGTGGTGTGAAATGATACTTGAAATGATTTCAGTTTTTCTAAATTTGAGGCTTGATTTGTGACCTAAAATATGGTCTATCCTGGACAGTGTTCCATGTGCTGATGAGAAGAACGTATATTCTGTAGTTTCTAGATGAAATGTTCCGTAGATATCTGCCAGGTCTAATTAGTTTAAACCATGGTTTAAATCTTGTGTTTCTCTGTTGATTTGTTGCCTAGATGATCTGTCCAGTGCTTAGAGAGGGGTGTTCAGGTTCCATACTGTTATTCTGTTGGGATTTATCTCTTTCTTTAGGCCTAATATTGTTTGCTTTATCTATCTGGTTCCTCTGGTGTTGGAAGCATATATATTTATGATTATTATGTCTTCTTGCTGGATAGATCCTTTTATCATTACATAGTGGTCTTCTTTGTCTTTTTTTATTGCTTTTGGTTTAAAGTCTATTTTATCTGATATAAGAATAGCTACTCCTACTCATTTTTGGTTTCCATTTGTGTATATCTTTTTCCATCCCTTCACTCTTTGTGTGTGTCTTTACAGGTGAGATGAGTCTCTTGTAAACATACATAGTTGGGTCTACCTTTTTAATCCAATCAGTCTGTGTCTTTTGAGTGGGGAGTTTAATCCATTTACATTTAGGGTTGTTATTGAAAGGTATTGCCTTACTCTTGGCTTTTTATTGATTTTTGTTCGGATGTTTTAAGTATCTTTTGTTCCTTTCTTCTCCTTTTATTGTCTTTGATGTTTGTTGCTTTTTTGAGATGGTAAGATGTAGTTTCCTTCTCTTTCTTGTTTGCATTTTTGTTCTACTAGTGGGTTTTGTTCTTTATGGTGTTTTTGTGGTAGTCATTATTGTTTTTCAGATTCCAGATGCAGGACTCCCTTGAGGATTTCTTGCAGGGTTTGTTGTGTGGTGGTGAACTCCCAAAGTTTTTGTTTCTCTGGAAAATACACTATTTCTCCCTCATTTCTGAAGGATAGCCTTGCTGGGTATAGTATTCTTGGCTGGCAGTTTTTTTCTTTTAGTATTTTGAATATATCATCCCATTTTCTTCTGGCCTGCAGAGTTTCTGTTGAGAAGTCTGCTGTTAGTCTGAGAGGGGGTCCCTTATTGGTGACTCAATGCTTTCCTCTTGCTGCTTTTAGGATTCTTTCTTTTTTTTAATTATTTTTATTTTGTCAATATACAATGTAGTTGATTATTATGTCCCATCACCGAAACCTCCCTCCCTCCTCCCTCTCCCCCCTCCCACCCAAGTGTGTTCCCTCCATTTGCTTGTTGTAAAAACTTCAAAAAAAATTGTGGTTGTTATATCTTCCTCTCCCCTCACCCAGGTTTTTTTTTTTTTTTGTTTGTTTGTTTGTTTTTATTTGTGTGTTTTTGTGTGTGTTTGTGGGTGAATTAATTTGTTTATTTTTTTAGCTCCCACCAATAAGTGAGAACATGTGGTATTTCTTTTTCTCTGCCTGACTCGTTTCACTTAATATTATTCTTTCAAGGTCCATCCATGTTGTTGCAAATGGCAGTATTTCATTCGTTTTTATAGCTGAGTAGTATTCCATTGTGTAGATATACCA
This sequence comes from Galeopterus variegatus, assembly GCF_000696425.1. NCBI lineage: Eukaryota > Metazoa > Chordata > Mammalia > Dermoptera > Cynocephalidae > Galeopterus > Galeopterus variegatus. The sequence goes on along the minus strand of NW_007726446.1, from coordinate 607,915 downwards.
CATTTTCCGTATCCACTCATCCGATGATGGACATTTGGGCTGATTCCAGCTCTTGGCTATTGTGAAGAGTGCTGCAATGAACATTGGGGAACAGGTATACCTTCGACTTGATGATTTCCATTCCTTTGGATATATTTAGGATTCTTTCTGTCTTTGAGCTTCGCCAGTTTGACTATAATGTATCTCAGAGATGATCATTTTGGATTGAATCTGTTTGGGGCCCTTTGAGCCTCCTGAATCTGAAGGTTCATGTTTTTCCCTTTACCTGGAATGTTTTCCATTGTTATTTTGATGAGTAGATTTTCAATGCCTTTTCCTTTCTTCTCCCCTTCTATAACACCCATGATTCAAATGTTTGTGTGCTTAAGGTTGTCTGGTAGCTCACTTAGATTTTCTTCATTTAAAAAAAATATTTTTTCCTTTGTTTTTTGTTTGCCTGGGTTATTTTGAAAAGACTATCTTTGAGATCAGAAATTCTTTCTTCTGCTTGCTGTAGCCTGCTGCTTAAGCTCTCAGTTGTGTTTTTTTAATTTCATTGAATGAATTCTTCAGTTCCATGGATTCTGCTACATTCTTTTTAAAGTATTAATCTGTTTGTAAGTTTTCTCCTTCATATCCTAGATTTTTCCCCCCTTGTTTCATTATGTTGTCTAACTGAGTCTTATCTCATTGAATTTCCTTAAGATTGTTGCTCAGAATTCATTTTCAGCCATTTCAAGGGTTTCTCACTCTTGTAGGGTATGGTATTTGAGAATTATTGTATTCCTTTGGTTGTATCATATTTTCTTGTTTTTTTCTTATTTCTATTATATCTACATTGGTGGCTGGTCATCTGGTAGAATAGTTGCTTCTTCTATTCCTCTGGAGTAGGCTTTGAGAAGAGAGACTTCCTCTCTTTTTCCAGTTTCTGCTGGTTACTCTCTTTGTGTCAATGCAGTTGAGTGGGTGGTGGGCTGCCTGCACAGCCTGCAGTGGCTATTTCTGTGGTGGTGAGCCACCTTTTCACTGACTGTGGCAGTGGCTATGGTGGATCACCCACACAGAAGTGGTGTTTTGGGTATGCTCCTGCCTTCTTCCAGGTGATGGGGACTGCCCAGGACCCCAGGCATGGTCCTTGCCTTCTCCATTTCTTTTTAACTGTTAATACAGGATGTTAAGTGAGACAGTTTTGGGTTCCCAGGAATTTGTGATGGGGTTCAAAGATGAAGACAAAGAAGTGTTAACTACCTCAGGTTCTAAAGAGAGCTACCAACTGTTGGGTTAGACACCTCCTTCGTAAGCATTAAGCTGTGGCTTAATTAGTTCTCCTATTTGCTTCCATCATTTGAGCCCTCATCCCCACCCATTTTGAGTAGTGTGAGCCATCATCTCTGTGGGCCGTGCAGTTGTTTTTGCAAGGAGCATTGTCTCAATGAAAGGGAGGGAAGGGAATGAGGGAAGGGAAGCTCAAAGATGGAAGAGGATTTCCAAGAGAGTGGAGATGCTTAAAAAAAAATCAGGATTTGGATACTTTATTCTCTTATTGCATGCCTGGCTAGGCAATAGACATAGAATTTGTCCTGCACCTTTTTAAGCAGGGGGAATAAGAGTTGGAGAACAATGGCAGGGTCAAGAGAGGAGGATGGAAGTGGCGCAGGATTCACTCCCACTGGTCACTGTGGCAAGGAACCCGCAGGTCAAGTTGGCCCTGAGGATAGTAAATGAAATTGAGCCAAGAGGGCTGGCAGGAGCCAAGAGGGATTGGGAGAGGCTGGACCACAGCTGGAACTCATGCATGGGCAACTGTGCAGGAGGGAGGCTCCCCACTTAGAGCCCTCTGCAGAAATCATGTGCTCACAAGAGAGCCGGTGCCTACAGTCAATCAGTGAGACCCAGAGAAGGACAGCCACCAAAGAGAAGACTGCACTGTGGCCAGTTAAATAGGAGTCTCTTGTCCCTTTCCCACTTCCTCTTCCCTGCCCAGAGGAGCTATAGTCCACAGGGGAAAGGAGGAGACAGTGTCCCAGGAGCAGACCATGCCCTAGCACCCCCACTCCAGGAGAGATGGGGGAGGAGTAACAGAACCATCCATGTCATTCCTTCACTTCAGTTCCCTGGAGTCACAGCTGTCAAGTGATGAGGGAAGGGAATGCTTTCAATCAGATATGATGTTGGAACTTTAAGTTCTGTAGCCTTTTAATAACTAAAAGTGACCAGGAGGTTGAAGACACCACCCAAGATATTGTTAGGATACCTGTTATCCAATGGGCAGTGACATATATCAGTGGGCAGTGAGGGGCTAGTTGATTAGCTCAGGGGGTTAGAGCACAGTGTTATACCATCAACGGTTTGGATCCCCATACCAGCCAGCTGCCAAAAAATAAAATAAATAAAATAAATTTTAAAAAAGGGCAGTGAGATGTATTTTAACACAGTTGGCAGCAGTGGTTGGAGAAAAATAGAACCATTTAAAATTTGTACCTGGGCTGGCCAGTTAGCTTAGGTGGTTAGAGCATGGTATATAATGTTTGGATCCCTGTACTGGCCAGCCACAAAAAGAAAAAAAAGTTTGTACCCATTGAGGTGAGATTGTTTAATAAAATGTTTACATCATGTAACTTCTGGATCATCTTTTGTTCCAGCTTACGCAGATGTTGGTATCAATTTTCTATTATTGTATTACAGACAGACTGCCACAAATTTAGCAGAAAGACACACCCATTTATTCTCTCACAGTTCTGCAGGTCAGAAGTCTGGGTGGGTTTGGCTGAACTCTTCATTTAAAGTCTCACACTCAGGATGTCAGCTGACCTGGGCACCCATCTCGAAGCTCTGGGAAAGAATTCACTTCCCATTTCATTCAGGTTGTTGGTAGAATCCAGTTCCTTGCAGCTGTAGGTCTGAGGTCCCTATTTTCTTGTTGGCTGTTAGTGTAGGGCTGTTTTCACCTTCTTGAAATCACCAGCATTCCTTCTCATCTGGTCCCCTCCATCTTCACCTTTTCCCTTTGCTATATCTCTCTGAGTTCTTCTGTGTTTTTTTTTTTTTTTTTTTTTGTTGTTGTTGTTGTTTTGGTGGCTGGCCAATGTTCTTTTGTTTTTAAGGGCTCAAATGATGACAGTGGGTCCACTTATATAATCCAGGCTAATCTCCCTACTCTAAGGTCAACTGATTGGTCAACTTGCTGGTTAGATTATGGACAGATGGCTGGACATGGAATAGTTACTGGGGACCAGAAGGAGATCATTCCTTGGGAATGGAGACTGTGCCTGCTATGGTAAGACAGAAAGAGCCTGGATCCCTGTGGACTTTGTGGAGCAGAGCCACCATACCAGCCCTGGACTGCTCATTTCTGGACTTTTACATATAGGAGACAAAATTCTTTTTAAAGCTGCTCATTCTCTCCCTGCCCCCTCTACCTCAATCCAGTACTAACTGATATATTTCTTTAGGTACAGCTAGATCACAAACTGGAAACTTCCTTTAATGTTTGCTAGTTGAAATTTCCAAGAGCAAGATAGATCTGTCTAGCTCTGTCGTTTAATGCCCACAGAAGAGATGGTTGGCTCTCACCAGAGACTTTGTTCCCGCTTCATAGATCAGAGTTGTGGTTGAGAAGTAGCTGTCCAGTCTGGGACTGTATTTCTTAATCTGCCTTACATACAGGTAAAACTGTGTGTGTCACTTATGAACCAAAGCCCATAAGAAGCACCTGTTCTCACTTCTCCATCCTTTATTTCCCTGTTAGCCAGCTGCAAGAGGACTCTATGGCCATAGGTGCTGGAGTAGTTATATGGGAGGAGATGGGGATTCTGAATCACCAAGTAGAAAGCTTCCTGCCAAGTACCACATTGAAATGTAATGTGGAAGAGAAATAAGCATGCCTTTTGTTAACACCTGAAATTTAGAAGTGTATCTGTTACAGCAGTTATTATCTTCATATAGTACAAATCTATATATTGGGGTCACCTTCCCAGCCTATGGACTGGCTGCTTGTGGTAGACTGTCTAACTGTTCAACAATACCTGGTTCCCCTCTCTGAGGAAGGATTATACTTCCCTACCCCACACCTTCACCAAGATATTCGAGGCAGGAATAACAGCTTAGGTGGGGTTGTGGGCAGGTAGGTGGAGTGATCATGTTTATTGCTTTATTACCTTTTGCTTCTGACCATTGGCACCCTCCATAGTCCTTTGCAAAGGACTGAGCAGCTGTATCACTTAGGTTTCTTTTGATTGCAAGTGTCATAAACTCAATTCAGACTGGTTTAAATATTTCTTATACCCAGACTCTCATGGGCCCCAGAAGTGTTATCTAGGTCTGGAATGCACACACAGTGGTATAAAATACACATGGGTCAGAGGACAGATATTCTTTGCCTAGAATGAAACTCAACATTGTTTTTCTGCTGGCTGGTGCTACTGTCTTGAATAATAAAAAAATTCTGTCTTGAAGACCAATGGGTTCCAACTTTCCTCATCAGAGACTCCAGATTCCAGACCCGTGGTTTGTGCTGCCCACAGATACCTGTAGCCCCCACCAGCCTCTGCCTCTCTGGGTGCAGACTCCTGGCTTGAGTCTTGTAGCCACAGGCTCACCCTGGCTATACCCACCTCCTGGTGCTCCCTGGCTCTCCAGAGCCACTTCCATCAGTCGTGACTAGCTGCTACCTCTACCCCAATGTGATGGGCAGCCTTTGTGGGGCTAAAACACTGTTTTTGCTCCTGCATTTGGCAGGCGAAACAAGGTGGGTGTGATATGTCAAACCCAGGCTGGCCACAGTTGCTGGCTGAGCGTGAGCTGGTCGTTTGCCCACTAGGTGGCATCCATGGAGCCTGAGGAGAGTGGAGAGCTTTCCTGTTAAGAAAGCACAAAGGAAATGCTCTTTTGCTTTTCTTTTTCCTTTCTATTTATTCCATCTACCACCATCCCCATCCCTACTCCCACCACAATCCTAAACATAATATTAAAACAAGGCATCTTTCTAATGCTCCCTCCCAGGAGGACTCCAGCTTCTCAGACACCCTTGATCAGAGTAAGGCAAGAAGGCTGTCCTTTTATCTGGAGTCTGAAATGTGGCCAAGCCAGTTTCATTTGCTACTGGGTTGTAACTGGAGCCCACTGAGCTCTGGTCATCCTCATCCATTCCCTCCTTTCAGCTGATTTTCTCTAGGGCCCCACAATTAAGAAGTTTAGCCACAAGGTTTTCTTTCTTTTCTTTTTCTTCTTTCCTCTTTTCTCTCTCTGACTCTTTCCTTAAGTTTGCTCCATTTTAAATTTACTTTGGAGGGAGGAGCAGTAGAAGACAATCTCTACTATCAAGTAAGCAGGATTTAACTTCAGGGATTACACAGTGCCTGTCTATGTAGCCAGAGGGCACGGCTTAATCTAAGAAGTGAGAGGTTGCAGAGATTTGCTCCCACAAAATAGAAACTAAAGCTATGCCAATAAAAGACATTGCCATTTCTAGGGAATTCAAAGCAGTTTGTAGTTTAAAAGTGAATTTCTAGATCAGCTTGAAGGGAAAAAATAGGCTGTAGTTTTGCCTTTGGCTTCCGTTTTGCCTTAGTGTCCTGCACTCTGTAACCCATCTTTTCTCAGGCCACATCTGCATGGAGGTAAAAATAGGGTCAAGCATTAGCAGAAAAACCCTGTTTCTTCGGGGCTAGCCAACTTTGCTATCTGAGAGAACTACAGGCTTGCTCTTCTAATGAGTTCAGAAAGCCCTAGGGGTGTGTTCCTTCAGGAACCATGGGGAATTCACCGTTTCCTCCAGCCAGACTGGGATGCACTCTCCAGCTCCTGCTGTGATGCCCAGTGGCCATGGCGTGGGATGTGCTCTCTGGGGTCTGCAGACCATGCCCCAATGGTGACTTCACTAGTGCAGGGATGTGCCTCACACCCTGGCATAACAGAGCCATTATCTCTATTGGACCCCACAACATTCTTTGTCCTCATCTTCTCACAAAATGGTTGAGTCTGCTTTGTGCCCTTTTCTTTGTTTTTGTTCTCTGAAATTATCTGGGGAAATAGTAATCTCTCCAGCTGGTTTGTCCCTTGTAGGAAAGTATAAGGCAGCTTGATTACTATAAGAAGAAAATAAGATCCTTGGTGCTTATTCTGCCATTATTCTGAATTAGTTGTAAACATTTTTTTTTCCTTTTTGTCTTTTTTACTGACCGGTAACGGGATCGCAACCCTCGGTGTTGCGCCCGCACCGCGCTCAGCCAGTGAGCGGGAACCGGTCTCCACATGGGATCCAAACCCTCAGCGGGAGCGCCACCACACTCCCAAGCGGCGCACTCTCCAGTGCACCGCCGGGCCGGCCCGTTGTAAACATTTTTGAGCAATCCTAACAGAATGGGGTAAAATGTGTACTGGATTTATTTATCTTCCGGTCTCTGGTCCCAATTACTGAATCCCTCTTTCGCAGTAGGTAGTGGACCCCTTAGTGACAGCTTGGATTCTATTACTTGTTGATCACTCTTGATTAGTAAAGACGTTCCAGCTTTTCAAAGCTGCCTGCTTTCCCACCTTGCCAGGCGTGTGACTCAGGCACCTGCAGTGGCAGGGGCAGGGCGGTGAACTGCTCTGTTCCTTTCCCTCTGCCCCTCGCCTCCGAGTGAAGGGGCCTGTGCCTCCTGAAGGGTGCCTCCTCTCCTTCAGTCTCTAGGCCCTACCTGCTCTGGGGTATCGGCCTCAACTCGCAACCCTGACAAAGCTTTTCTCTCCTTTCTGAGAATGTGGCAGCGTTGGAGGGCTGGTTTGAAGCTACAGCTGGTGGTAGAAGGACCAGTTCTACCCTCCCACTGAGCCATGAGCGATGTGAGCTACCCAGTGGTTGGCAGCGCTCTTCACAATGTGGGGTACCACCTTTTTGTCTCCAGCACTGGATCCTAAGTACCAAATTGGGGGCAAACTGGAAACCTCTTTCATCAACCTGCTAGAGTACAAAACCATCCCCCACACCCTCTGCCTTCCCCCACCCCTAATACACACGCAGTTGCTCTGAGGACCAGGAGAGCAGGCAGACCCCGAGATGGCTCACCAAGCCATGTCCTTCTGCCACTGGGTCTGTCTGTTCCTCTGCTCACACCTGCTGCAGTGACCAGTGGGCACGATGATGGCCAAGTTGTCCTGGCACTGGAGCAGGAGACTCTGAATCACTGACATCAGGATAACTTTGTCTTTTTCACCCATTTCTCTTCCCTTGAGGCCTGGAAATATATTTATGGGTGGAGAAAGATATCTTCAAAAGTTAAACACTTTGAAGCCATCATCGTTAGAGTCTTTGTTTTAGTTGAACTTAATCCAATAACTTGAGTCCCAGGTGGAAGTCGTGGCCCTTCCCACAGAGCTGTTGGACTCTGCTCCCCACACGCCCCACTGTGGATTCCACACTGTTACGTGGTTACCAAGCCATGCCAGCTTGTACTCCAAGTCTCTCAGTATGTAGTCAAACGCCTTCTCTTCTTAACCACCTCCCCTTCACAGATTTCTGGTACTATCTTTTAGGAATAATTTAAGGTCTCCTTCAAAAAACAATCTCAGCAGGACATTTCCAGCTGAACATAACAGATTCCTGTTCACACTAACTTGTTGTCCTTGGACCATCAACTGTCTCTTCTCAGATGAGATTTTTGTCAAGAGGTACCTTGGTCCCTCCCTATGCACATTTATTCATGTGGGTGCTACCCGTAGGCTCTTGTGGTAAACTGAATAAGAGTCCCCAAAGATGTTCATGTCCTTATCCCTGGAACCTATGAATATGTTACCTTACATGACAAAAGGGACTCTGCAGATGTGATTAAGTTAAGGCTCTCCAGATGGGGAGGTTATCCTGGATTATATAGGTGGGTTCAAGGTAATCATCAGGGCTCTTAAAATGGAAAGAGCGAGGCAGGAGAGTCAGAGACTGAGATGTGATGGAGGCCATGAGCCAAAGGATGCAGACAGCCTCCAGAAGCTGGAAAAGGCAAGGAAACAGAGTCTCCTAGAGCTTCCAGAAGGAACACAGATCTGCCAAACTCTTGATTTCAGTCCACTGAGACTGATTTTGGAATTTCTTACAGAATTGTAAGAAAACACATTTGTGTTGTTCTAAGCCACTAAATTTATAGTAACGAGTTGCAGCAGCAATAGGAAACTACTACAGCCCTCCAGATGTGTTCAACTATTATTAAAGAATCTTAGGGTGGCCTTGATGTGGGCTCGCAAGATGGGGCCCTGCTCCAGCTGTTGTATCAAGGCCAAGACTTCTTGGGCTCTTGCATGTTGCTTTGCTTACGGATCCCTCACTGGTCTGGGGCTTCATGACCTCATGTCAGGAATCTCATCAGCCTGTCTAGGGTCAAGTGTCCATCTCTGTGGCCCAGGAGATGAAATGCCCTGATTGACCATACCTGCTGAGGCAGGTGACCACCTCTGGAATCAGAGGGTAGACTCATCCTTCCAAATTACATTGGGCAAGAATGAAGAAAGAATATTTTCTCAAAGGGAAATTAAGGTGGCGTGACCAGAAGAAGAAAGAATAGAAGCCAGGCAGGCATAAAACACAAATGTCTATTATGGAGAACAAGGGAACAAGGAAGAGTAGTTCTAAAGTGGTTTTATTGGAATATTAAAACAACCTTGCATGCCGCATTTATTCTTCAGCCCCAAATATAGTGAGATCACCTTTATTAATTTGCTTTACATCATTTGCTCAGATTGAAAGATTTAAGATTCTGGCAGGTAAATCTGATGCATGTATGTGTGGTTTCTTTTATATGTATGAGATAACAGGATGCCCATAATGCTTAGAAGCAGAGCCCTTTGTTGTGACTGGAACATTCCCTGTTTAACAAAGTCTGTGTTATGTAATAGGTACTTTTCCCATCCTACAGGCAGCAAATCACCTGAATCACTTTGCTTTCAAACAACCCTCACAAACGATACCCACAGAGCAGACAAAGTTACAGAGTCCAGTCTAAGAGAAGGGCTATTAATAGGCTTTGATAAAGAAGAATTCAAACACATGCAGATCAAGAAAAAGGAAAATGATCCAAATGAAGGATCTAAGATGTGAAAAGGACTCATGCACAACTGTAGTGTTAAATACGTGAGTATATCTAAGCAACAATCAACTGAATAAAATTATTAATAATACACAAATTGTAGGGTTAAAAAAGAGAGATTTAAAATATTGGATAACACTGATAGTAAAAGTATTCTAAGGTTCTTACATGATTCATGAAGAAAGTAAAATTACTAACTTTTGAAATGGTAAACGATTCATGCTATTATACCTAGTATTATATCTAGGGTAAACAATGAAAAATAGCCAGAAGTATAACTTATAAGCAGAGGGGGAAAAAACAGAAAAACAACAGAAACACAAAAATGTAAATTAATCCAGATCTTCTAACAAGAAAGAAAAAATGGAACGAATAGCACAAAATAAGATGGTAGAATTAAATCCAAATATATCAGTAGTCACAATAAATGAAATAAATGACATCCTTTAGTTAAAAGACAAAGAAGTGATAAATTACAGCGATAGGCTATTTATGTGAGACAAACCTCAAACTTCAGGATACAGAAATATTATAATTCAAAGAGAAGAAAAATGTATCTCAGGCAAGACTAATGTAAAGAAATGTGGAAAGCTGTACTATCAGACAAAATACTACAGGCTATTAGACAAAAAGGCAAAAAAATGTTGGTCATTACATCGTGATAAAAACTTTAAATCACCAGAAATATATGAAAATTACAAACTTGTTTACCTAATCATAGAGCAAAAGTTAATGAACTATAAGGAAAAATGAACAAATCCAGCATATTTAGAATTGAATGATAACAAAATATTGTGTGTCAGCACTTAAAGTATATGGCTAAAGAAATTCTCGTAGGGAAATATTCTTTAAATGCTTCCATTAGAAAAGAAGAAAAGCTAAAAATTAATGACCTATGCACACAACCTGAGAAATTAGAAAAAGGAACAGAGATGAAACTAAAAAAAATTTTCTTTTTCTTTTTTTCTGGTGGCTGACCAGAAAATTAATAAACATAGCTGTCATTATCCATAGATAGTGTATTTGTCTATTTAGAAAACATTAAATAACCAAATTATTTGAATTTTAGGAAGTTTTCTGGGATACAAAATCATTACCAAAAAGGCAATCACATTTCTTTTTTTTTTTTTTTGTCCTTTTTGAGACCGGCCGCACCGTGCTCAGCCAGTGAGCGCTGTGAGCGCACCGGTCATCCCTATATAGGATCCGAACCCGCGGCGGGAGCGCTGCTGTGCTCCCAGCGCCACACTCTCCCGAGTGCGCCACAGGCTCGGCCCCACATTTCTATATATCAATAACAATCAGTTAGAGAATGTAATTTTTAAAAGATGCTATTTATAATAACCACAATATAATGCACTTAAGAATAAATCTATCAAAAGTGATGTCTGGGGGCCGGCCTGGTGGTGCACTCGGTAGAGTGCGGCGCTTGGGAGCCTGGCGGCGCTCCCGCCGAGGGTTCGGATCCCATATAGAGACTGGTCCGCTCACTGGTTGAGCGCGGTGCGGGCGCGACACCGAGGGTTGCGATCCCGTTACTGGTCACGAAGAAAGACAAAAAGGAAAAAAAAAAAGTGATGTCTGTTATGAAATTTAATTGAATGATATTAAAGATGACCTAGTTAAATGGAGATATATACTGTGCTTATAGTTACTATAGTCAATTTTGAAAAGGTGTTAGGGTTCTTCAAACTGATGCACAGATTTAATGAAATTCCAGTAAAAATTCCAATAGGATTTTTTTGTGGGACTTGTTTAATTGATTCTAAAATTTATATGGAAGAGTAAAGGGCTAATAATAGCCCTTTCAGTCTTAAAGAAGAAACAAACACAAAAATCAGTTCAAGGTAGATTAAAGACCTGAATGTGAAAGGCATAAAACTTTAAAACTTAGGAGCCAATATATGGCATATATGGGATAGGGAAGAATTTCTTAAAGAAGACACAGAGAAACAGAAGCCATCAAGAAAAATATTGATAAATTTAAGATCATATGTTTTCAAAAAAGATCATCAATTGAGTGAAAAGGTAAAGATATTTGTCACACATATAATCAAACAGAACTTGTATTTGGAATATATAAAGAATACCTAAAGAATCAAAAGAAAAAGACAACTCAATTGAAAACTGAACAAAGAGCACTATTTTGGCATTTCACAGAAAACACGAATGGTTTGTAATAATGTAAAAAGATGCTAAACCTTATTTAGCATCAGGGAACCTTATTTGTAAGCAGGAAAAGATAAACTAAATACACAATAAGAGACTATTTCATACGCACTAGACTGGCAAAAATTTTAGGCCAAGTGACAGTGAGATTATGGAATAGTGTACACTGCTGGTGGAAGTGCAACTTGGTGTGACCACCCTGCTTTACTCAGTAAAGTTTAACAAGTACCCTATGATCCAGCAATTTCATTTCTAGGTATAAACCTTAGAAAAACTCTTACACATGTGCACCAGGAAACAAATACAAGAATGTTCATAGCAACATTGTCCCTAAAAGTAAAAAACTGAAAAAAGTCATATGTCTACCCCTAATAGAATAAACCATCCAAGGTATATTCATGCAATGGAATAGCACTACAGTTGTAATCCTCATCAATGGTGACCAAAAACATGAGGGCTTCCACATAAAGCTGTGCTTGTAGGTTGTGCCAATCGGTTGAGTTGGCACTTAAATATATTCCATGCTCCACATGCCAAGCTGTACACATTGACTGGCACAGAGATGCTCATTCCTGGAGGAAGGGGTACTGTTTTTTTTTTTTTAACTGCACAAAGTCTCCCTGTGGATTAGCTCTGGACCTACAAAATCATAATGTTGAATAGAAAGACAAGTCACAGAAGTATATCAACTCTGTATTATTTGATTTACATAAAGTAAAAAACTATTTAAAACTAAACAATAAAGATGCATGTATATGTGGTAAAACTAGAAAAACAAGAGAGTGGTTGAAACAAAATTCAGAATAGTGAATAGTGATCACCTCTTGTGGAGGGAGGCACATCGAATTAGAGAAGGGGTCATGTGGGGTTGGAGAGCTCTAAGGCACTGATAATGTTCCTTAGCTTTGGCTGAGTAGGGGTACTCAAGTATAATGTTATTGTCCTCCTTTTTCCTATACATGTATGTTAAAAAAAAAAAAACCCTCCTTATGTAATCCACAATAATTGGTTTATAAGGGACTCTATCCAAAAGTATTGCCTGAAAGAGAAGGGATCCCAGCATAGGACTGGACAGGGTAGATAGCCAGGAATTTAGGGTGAAGGGTTTGAGTATTAAGTGGTCACACCAGAGACCTTGACTGCCTCCTGTGCAATGAAGTGGGAGGAACACAATGAGATCCTTCAAAAGTACTTCGTGAAAAAGCAGATTAAAGCCACAAGATACCACTTGGCTAAAAAATTTTTTTTCTGACAATACCAAGTGTCACCAAGAATATGGAGCAGCTGGAAATTTTGTGCATTGCTAGTGAGAATACAAAATGGTATAGCCACTTTGGAAAACAGCCTGGAAGTTTTTTGTAAAGTTAAACACACTCTTTGCTGTAGATTGGATGCCCCCCAACCTCATTGAGGCTTAACCCCCACTGTAGCTGTTGAGGGTAGGAAATCCTATTACGGAAATTGCAATGTGGGGCCTTGAAGAGGTAATTAGATTGTAGGACCATGCTGTAGAGAATGGATTAATAATGGTTGTCAGGGGCTTGGTTCTGAGGACTTTAAAAGGAAACTAAATGAGGTTAGTGTCTCTCACTGTTTCCTCCATCTTGCAATGTGAGACCCCTGGGTCACTGTCACCATCAGATGTGTTCCCTGGATTTTGGACTGTCCAGCCTCAGAAACTGTAAGCAATAAATTTCACTTTCTTTATAAAATACCCAGTTCTGTGTATTTTGTTATAAGCTACAGAAATGGACTACTACACCCACACTATATGATCTAACAATCCTACCCCTAGGATTTACCCAAGTTAAATGAACTCTATGTTCACACAAAAATCTGCAAGCTAATGTTTATAGTAACTTTATTTTAATAGCAAAAAACTGAAAACAACCCCAATTTCTCTCAATGGAAATGCATAAACTATGGTAGTCCATACAAGTGGAATATTATACAGTAATAAAAAGGAATGAACACTGATACAGACAATATGGATGAATTTCAAATGCATTATGAGAAAGAAGCCAGACTCAAAAGACTACATATTATATGATACCATTTAATGATGGAAAAGACAAAACTCTAGAAACAGAAAAGAGAGGAGAGGTTGCCAGGGGGTGGGGTTAAGGGGAGGAGTTGAGTACAAAGGGACATTGGGAATGTATTGGGGTGATGGAACTGTTCTAGGTCTTGATTGTGGTGGTGATTATATGACTGAATGGGTTTGTCAAAACTCATAGAAAACTCTCTTGCTCAGCCATTCTTGCTATGTGACTACACCCTGTGTCACTGTAGAGTCACCATCAAGAACAAGGCCCTCACCAGATGATGACTGGACTGTGGACTTCACAGCTTCCAAACTTGAAATAAAAAACAGGGACATCATGACAATGAGGATAGGAACACGATGCTGGAGACCTGAGAAGATAGGAGAAGGTGTCGGGCAAGACCAAGAGGAAAAGCTGGAAATGCAAGACAAAAGAACATCAAATCAAGAAGTGGCAAAAGTCATGTGTCATGACAGTTAAGCAAGAAGAGAATTTTGAGAAAAGATTAAAAACCAGCATTGGAAGTGCAAAGCCTAACAATGAAGAAAAACTGAAGTTCAGTGCATCAATCAAGATGTTGGAAAGAACAGTTTCACAGAAGCAGTGAAAAGAGCAAACATCTCTTGCGTGTGAAGGAGACCTTCAGTGTAAAGCGAATGCCCACATGTGGAAAGTCCACCCCAGACCTTCCATCAGAAAGGCAGGACCAGCTCCAAAATTTGCATGGCGCAGTCCAAAATGAAAATGCAAGACACCTAGTTAAAAAATTATTAAGATGATGTCTTAGTCCGTTTGTGCTGCTGTAACAAAATACCTGAGACTGGGTAACTTATAAAGAACAGAAATTTATTCCTCACAGCTCTGGATGCTGGGAGTCCAAATCAAGGAGCCAGCAAGTTTGGTGTCTGCTAAGGGCCTGGTCTCTGCTTCCAAGATGGCACTTTGTTGCTACATCCTCCACAGGGAGCAAATGCTGTGCCATCACATGGTAGAAGAGCAAGAGAGGTGAACTCTCTCTAAAGCCTCTTTTATAAGGGCATTAATTCATTCATGAAGGTGGAGCCCTTATGACTTAATCATTTCCCAAAAGGCCCCACCACTTAATATTGCCACAATGGGGCTTATGTTTCAACATGAATTTTGGAGGGACACACATTCAAACCATAGCAAATGGCAACAGCAGGACATTATACCAAGCCCAGTGCCCTTTTGAGTACAGGGCCCTGTGCTACTGAAGGACCCATGAAGCTGGCCCTGCAGATAGGAAAGAAGAAAAGCAGAATGTCATTCAAAAACAGCAGTGGTTTCTCCACGATGATGGATCTGATCATATCTCCAGGCAGAATCAGGCAAAAGTGAAAAGCTCTCTACTCCATGTGCCACTGGATATTTTTATTTGGCTGTCATCTTAAATTCAAAAGTAGAACTCCTATGGGGCCGGCCCGGTGGTGCACTGGATAGTGCGCCACTTGGGAAGTGTGGCGGCGCTCCCGCCCGAGGGTTCGGATCCCACATACGGACCGGTTCCCGCTCACTGGCTGAGCGAGGCGTGGGAGCAACGCTGAGGGTTGCGATCCCGTTGCCGGACAAAAAAAAAAAAAAAAAAAAAAAAAAAAAAAAAAAAAAAAGTAGAACTCCTAACCCTTAATAAGTCATCTTCTTTTGCCATCTTTCTTTTATTTCTTGTGGGCTGCACCATTTTTTTAAAAGCCTCAGACCCCAAACCTGGTAAGAACTTAGGTCCTATGTCTCAGTTTCCTTGTGTGCAAAATGGAGATAATTAGGAGCTTCAAACGGGCTAATTTACGTAACGCGCTTAGATTTATTCTGGCAGGCTGTATACCTGCTAACTCTTCTCATTATTCTGTTCACCTTGTTATTAACCAAATCCTATCAAACGTTTCCTTTGAATTCTCTCTTGGAGCCATTTTTTTTCCTTTCCTAGACTATTACCCAAAGTCTTTTTGCCACTTGTAGAAATTGGCCTCTTTCTTGTACCTGCCACTACCAAAGTCATCTATCTCGCACACAGCTTTTGTCCTATCACTGCTCCAAGGGCCACCTTCTCTGCTCACAAATCTTCAATCAGTTTTGTTTCTTGCCTAATAATCAAGTTTAAACTCCCCTGTCTGGATTTCATGGCTCTTCCCAAGCTAGTGTGAAACCAGGTGGGTCAGACTGAGTCAGCTTCATGAGCTTTCTACCACCCATTCTATGTGTTCCTGTTAAAGGAGGCTAGGATGGGGCAACCTAAAAGCAGAGACTGGGGGTGTTGCAACAGCAAAAATGGAAACTTTTACCTTCCCTGCCCGAAGGTTCATTCTTAAAGGAGACAACATGGAATCCATGATAGGGAGGAATTAGGTGAGCAAGATGTGCCTGGAAGAGTGCAGATGACTTCTAAGGTGGCAAATTATCTTATGGCACCTATGTTTCTTGTGATGTTATATCTTTCATTCAATCAACAGCTCTTGTTCACTGATTCTGGGCCAGGGCTTAGATATAAAGAAATAAAGTCCCTGGACCCCACCTTCAAGGAGTCCATTATCCCTTAAAAAAAAAAAAAAAAAAAAAACTCATAGAAAACTAAAGACAGTACACTGTAAAGAGTAAATTCCACTGTATCTAAATTTTACCTTAATTTTTTTGGCAACTGGCCAGTATGGGGATCCAAATGCTTGACTTTGCTGTTATCAACGCCGTGCTCTAACTGAGCTAACCAGCCAGCCCAACCTTAACTTTTGAAATCCTCATTTCCTTCCCCAAAATTGTCCCATACCAAAAAAAAAAAAAAAAAAAAAACTCATGGATCAGGGGCCCTGATGCCAAATGGCAACTTAACAGTTATGTAAAATTGTGCCAGTTACTTTAACCCTTCACCCCCTAGGCATGACCCTGAATGAGGAAACACAGTAGCTAGGAAAAAAGAGTAAAAAAAGGGAGAGGACCTCACCTCATGGCCAGCCTCATTCCCCCTGCCACTGTGTGCTTGCAGCCTGAAATGGTGCCAGATTGAGGGAGGCAAGAAACCCTATACTTTATAAAAATTTGAAGCCTTGCTTATTATGTTGAGCTGGACTTTTAATTGCTAAAATGAGACTGTTCTTGTGCCTGAGAGGCCAGAAAAGCTGTGCGATTGGCCTGAATTCAAATAGGGGCATGGAAAAAATCAGTCTGCGGAGGGGATTTGAAAGAACAGTGGGAACAAATACTGATAGTCAACTCTGTACCCCACAACTAAGTATAATAAATTATGTTTCAATTAAAAAAAATGAAAGAACAGTGGGAGAAAGAATAAAATGACTTTGTGATCACTCCCTATGGAGTCCAGTTTGTTTAATATAATGGTTACACATGCAATCAATATGCAAATTACTCTTCTCTAATCCTTACATTATTTGTATTCCAAATGAGTGAGATGGTATTATTATAGCTTACTAGTATATGGTAGAAAGTGGGCTCTGTTTTCTAATGAACCAGCACCCACACATTTCCTGAGAAGTTTGTTGGGACCACTGTACAAGCACAAGCAACAGGAAGGTGTGACTCTGTGATCTTAGAGGCATTCAGATACCACAAATGCCAAGTGATGTAAGATCCCTGCTAGAAGGAATATTTGTCTGCCACAAACAACACTGTAACCTCAGTGCCTAGAACAGTGCCTGAGACAGAAGGGATATTTGAGTGACTGAATGAATGGCACTCCAAGATGCAAGTAGAAAAGTGAGAAACAGGGATGGCTTTTCTTTCTTAAGGGCTGAACTGAGGGCTGGCCCGTGGCTCACTCGGGAGAGCGTGGTGTTGACAACACCAAGTCAAGGGTTAAGATCCCCTCACCGGTCATCTTTTTTTTAAAAAAAGGGTAGAACTGAAAATTTTATTTAATTATAATCAAAATGATCTCGTAGATGAGGGGCTCAGGTACCTATAGCAGTGGGTTGAGTCTCAGCTTAAGGGGTGCTGAGCATCACCTAAAGTCAGCTCATGGAAAGTGAATGGGCTGTGGGTGATCCAAAAAACTCTAATCAGAAATCTCTCTCTCTGTATGAAACACAAACTGGAAGAAAATTTTGTTCAAATTCTCCATTGAGAATATTTTTATTTATTTATATTCTTCCTGCATACTCTAAAATGCACAGTGTGAACTTCCTTCCTTTAGAAACAGTTGTGAGCCTGGTCAATTTATCTGAGATCTTCGGAAGGTCTTCGGAAACATTGCCTTAGGTTTCAGCTAAACAAGTCACAGAGATTGGTCATGAACTACTACAAAATTACAGGAGATCTAGTTATTATCCAACAGTTACTAGAAAAGCATTGAGAACACCAGTCATACAGCCAGACAGAAAGGGTAGTGGAAGAGCAGATGCTATTTAAGGAATAGGATTTCCATATATATGACTCTATATACAGTATCAGAATTCTTCTACAGACAGTAAACTTATGCTTAAATCATGATTTTAAGGGCACTCTAATATAAATACAAATCTCACTAATTTTAATCTTTTCTCTTTGGCTCACAAATGCACAAAAATACCATAAACAGTATTCAGCACTTACTTCATTAATATATAAATAAGATACATTACAAATGAGAAGAAAATACAAGATGCCTCTTTAACATGGTAAATCTCTGAATATAAATAAGCAAATATTTCACTGATCTACAATTAAATAGTCATTGAAATCATTACATGTACCTCCCTCTCCCCGCCGAGGTCAGACAACAGTAATATACACAATCTACACAAATTGATCTCTAAAAATGGAGCAATAGTACACCTGTAACAATGACTCTGCTACTACTTTCCCCTAACAGGACACTAATGGGGAGGGTGTGACTCTTGTCATCTACTGGTGCTTTTCCTCATTCATCATTACTTTGGGAGGGAGAACACTGACAGTGAGCTCAACTCCCACCAACAGCATTTCCCTTGGTCCCTAGGACACAGCATTTTGAAAAACATCTTTCTCGTGGTTGTTGGGCAAGCTGGTTTGCAGCATGTTTAACCCTTCAATAACTGCTGAGAGTAAAGTTAATTCTCTTGGGGTGGGAGACATGCTTTGATCTATGACTAAGTCACACTCACTATACATATATATATATATATATATATATAGAGAGAGAGAGAGAGAGAGAGAGAGAGAGAGAGAGAGAGAGAGAGGTATATATAACTGTACATATATACTGTGTTCCTAATGTGCAACTTTTTAAAAGGAACATTATTTCCTTGCTAGCTATAACAAACAAGCTTAAGTAACGTTTTAACAGTATTCTTCAAAGATATTATTTTTCTTCCAATGAAATGGCCTATGTGTGTCAGCAATTTGTAGAAGTTTGTTCTAGAATGCCAGAGAGGAAAGGGAATTCCCATAAACTCATGTTTTGCAAAGGGTGATTACAGATCCTGGCCCAGTCTTTCTATCTCCTCAATGAGGAAGTCGATGTCAGACTGGGTAGCGGCTGGGTTCGAGATGACCATCCGGAAGAAGTTGGCCTTGTCTCCCTGAGGCTGGTAGCCGACCATGGTTGTGCCTGACTCCATCATCAGGGCTTTGATTTTTGGAGCCACCTTGTGATGGAAAACACAAAATAAAACTCAAGACTGATATTAACACCGTCTCTTTTTAACAATTGCCAACTTGCTTTTTATTATTTGTGTTTACACTAACATAAACGCAAAGAAATATTTTATATCCTGGTGGCTAATATCTAATGACGATTTAAGTCTACTCGGTCATAGGTTCCCTTATAAAGTACCGTGTGACTGAATTTTGAAAGTCAGTCACAGAACAATGGTGATAAAAGATATGAATAAAATTAAAAATACTCTTATAGGCGACAACACAAATTAAGGCTTCTATATAATCCAGAGCCCAGAATACTGTTTGGCACATAGACTGTGTTAAACAAGTATTTGCTGAATGATTGGATGAACAAAATATTATGTAAATTAAATATAATACCAGTAACTCTGAATAATAAATATATATATGAATAATAAATAAATATAGAAATCAACAGCTAGAATGAATTAGCATTAAACTGTAACTTAATAAAATATGATAGACATAGTTTAATATAGAATGTTCCTGTAAATATACATATTATTAAATTGCCCTGCATAGAGCCCCTTTAATGAAGAACACCAACCAAAGACAGGGACACATCCTTTAGGGGTTGCTTTGGTATCTGAACCACAGCAAGCGGACAATGCAGACCCAAGAAGGATATAGCAAGATGGCTCCCCACCACCCCCTTACTAGAAGCCCATGCTAAGTCTTTAGTTTTTATTTCTCCATTAGAAAGGCACATTGGAATGAGGATGACCTGACCAGCCAGAGAAATTGCAGAGGATTAGATGAGATAAAGAGTGAATCCATACCCTGTGTAGTTTTTCCCGTCTCTCAGGGCCATCCGGAACACCCCTTAGGCTTTGTGGAATATACCAGAAACAGACATTTGTGTGCTCAGGCTGCAGAGATTTTTAACAAACAAGCAAACAAACAAAGAAAACGAAGAAAATGATCAGAACTTGAAAGAGAGCTGTTCCCAAACCCATATGCACCGTTGGTAGAAGTCTCTCAGATCAAAGAAAGAAGCTGAATGTCCTTCTAGAAGGCAACGTTAACTTCTGCACCAGGGAGAACAATGCCTTCTTTATACAATCATATTCTGGCAAGAGAGCTGTTCCCCCAATTTTCTAGATAATGAAAGTTTCCACTTTTAAACATTAAAATGTTAAACATAATTACATTTGGGTAATTTAAAAAGATGCATTACCCATCTTGCTATTTTGCAGTGCCTCAGAAAGATGCTTGAAACAGCTTATTTTATTTATACTGATTATTGAGTTTATTATATTAACATTGAATCTTTTATTGATGACTCAGGGTTATCATAATGAACATTAATACTGGTTCTAAACCATAAGACAAGGCTTACTGAGATGACTGAAACCGTTTAGTGTCCCTCCCCTAAAGATTCCTGGGCTTTTAGAGTTCTTCTGTATTCTTGCAATAGTTTTCAGTTTCCTCCCTAGTTGGTGTTTGCCATCGCTGTGCCTGCCTCTAACTGGCTTCAGACATCATATTGTTTTTGGCCTGCTATCAGAATGTTTAAAGTAGTGTGTCAATGATCAGAACACTGTATCACTGATTTTAAACTGCTTAGGGCTCTTTTTTGCTCATTATGTGATTCTCAGGCGTGTTTCTAATAGTTTAGGTTGCCTGATCATAGACTATCATTGGATGTAGATGATATTATATTATACTGGGTTATGAGTGGGTTTTCTTTTATTCAACACTGGCTTCTATTCTATCTTTCTTTCTTTAACTCTGAGCTCCATTAGGCAGAGACAGTATCTATTTTGGTCAATACTATATAACCCACTCCTGGCGTGGGGTCTGGCACACAGTGGGTACTCAGTAAATATTGGTATAACAAATACTTTACTGTGTGCAATGTGGATATGAACTCAGAGCAGAGACAACTTTATCTGGCTGACTTCATAATCAATCTATGTAAAGCCTAGGTTCTAAAAGAACCTCATTTTAGAACCAGTCTTGGGAGACAAGAATATTGCCATCCTGTAAGCTTGGAACTGAGAAACACTTTCTCATAGAGGTTCAACACAAGACAAACCTGAGAATGATGGAGGATTCAGACCTGACAAGGAGAGACCTTTTGTCTACATAGGGCTGGCCAAGTGCTACAAGGTCGTGGAAGAGGTGAAGGGAAAAGTCATCCCAATGCTACCAGCAGAAAAGTTCATGGACATGGAAGGAATTTAAAAAGTGTATAAAAATAAAAATTCAGAAGCAGTTTCTGGCAACGTGGGAAAATATGACTTCAGGAGCTTCCGTCAATAGTTTTTCTGGAAATGCCGTATATACAGTTCTATGATGATAACCTACCTCGCCATCAAAAACCATTTCAAATTCTTCTCTGTTTTTAATCTTGGTATAGAGGTATTCAGCCAGTTCCAGGCATTTGTTGATTTGATTTTCAAATCCCACTGTGCCCTGTTTTAAAGAGAAAAGTTATGTTTGTTGATGTTAGGTTGTATTTCCCTGTGATGAGCATTTGGGAAGACTATGCTGCCCTTGTCTATGGGAAATTTACAAAAGAGTATTCGTGAAGATGGTTAGGAAGCACCATCTAATTAAATGTGTATAACTTCTTCACAGATCTGCATGCAAATAAAATAAAATAAAGTGTGCCCGCTTTCTCTTTTGAATGCACTCTTGTCTCTGGGTAGTTATTCTCAGTAGGGCTTTTAGCTTCCTGCTAGTTTTTCACAGCCTGGACCTGAAGCCTATTTCTGGTTTGCTTTAGGATACTGCTACTCAAAGTGCCTCAGTCCACGAAGTATAAAGTCTGCCAAGAAATAAATAAAAAATCGAGATTAAGCAATAAGAAACTTTTATAGCAATTTGACAGAGTAATTTTTTGTTTATTGAATCTAATAAAGAAAATAGTGGGTTGCACTTCATATTTTTTAATTTCATTTTTGTCTTTTTTAGCAATTTATCTTTATTGTATTGGCCCATGATAGGTTAAAAAAAAACCAAACAACTCATTCTTCATCATAGATACTTTAAAAATACTGCTTTATAACCCATCTTCCCTGGCAGTAAGTCCTAACCAAATGTTCCACACCCTCCCAGGCAGGCTACCTTCCACGTAACACTGTATTACCCCTTTTTGGTGACAGGCAGGCAGGCAGATGGGGAAACCATTAGTCTCAGAACGTGCTCTGAGTTTGCAAAAGCTCCAACTACTGACAAACTGGTTGAGCGTTAGTTTCAAAAGCTAGCATGGCTGGTTAATGACAGCAGCATGAGGGCTGTTGAGTGGGTCGGTGTTAATAAGGAGAGCAGATGCACAAAGCTGGCTCGAGGATTGCTAATGAGCCTGAGCCTAGTCCAACACTGGCAAAGCATGAGCCTCCCCAAGTTGTGTCACTGATGACTGAACACTCTGGCCAGTCCACCTGGGAGTGAAGCCTGCACCAGGGTCCCACTTCAGCAACAAATATACTATGGCCAAACCTCTGGCAAACAGTTCAAGAGGTTATTGTTAGGCAAAACAAAGACACAAATTACTGAGACAGGCCATGTGGTCGTTACATTTCAAAATGATAGGGCTCTTTATTTTGTTGCACTCTATAGCTATTCATATGCTTAAAATACCTATGATTACTTTGTGGTAGAAATCAAATTCAGACTATTTCTATACTAAGACAAAATGACTAGGAAAATGATTAGAAAAAATGATTAGGAATAAACTGATAATCTGCCAAATTTTTCCTACAGAAGAAATATTTGACTAGATTATTTTGCTAGAAAACCTTGTTGTTTGTATTTAGGTAGACCCAATCTTAAACATGGAAATTATTAAAAATTAATTTATAGTAGGTAAATAAAAACAATGAATGCAATTTGATGGTGTGAAATCAAAACTGCCTTTACTTGATTGCATAATAATACTTCTGAAACAAATAGCCAGATGGTAACCCTCTCCCTCACTCATATTTTGGGGGAAATTCCAGTAGTTGGCTTTTTTCCTAGGTACAGAAATGCAAACCAAGAGGTTGATAAATGTAGACACAGCACACTTCAGTCTAGTGGTAGGATTTCCCAGAATAAAGTATACATTGTCCAGAGTAGTATATAAAGTACAAATAATGGGAAAGCCATTGTTTAAATAGAACTTAAAACTGTCATATATATCCCATGCTGAGAAGCCTCAAAAGGGAATTTAGGATTCTACTCAGAATAATGCAGTAATTTTATCTTTTATCTCTTTCTCTATATCTGTACTAATTTCAGCTTCCCTAAAGATTGTTGTGGAAATCCTAATCTTGACATAATTTTTAGGTGTTATAAGAGAAAGCTATGAGAACACTTTATCATAATTCAAACTGGGGAGACTGAATGGAAGGAGTGAGAATTTGACATAAGGGGTAAAGTTATTCCTTTCACAGAGAAAATATAGTTAACTGAATTACCTAGATATTGATTACACACATACTGAATTATCTGTGATGTATCTTTGCCTCTCTTTTGTCAGCCTGTCTGTGCAAATTACATTTCTGCTCTATTTTCTGAATTACCCCCTTCATACCTTTGCTTTCCACATCAACCAGAACTTGAAGATGTCCACGTGGCGACCACACTGAATTGCCTTGTCCCCAGTGTCGTAGGAAACGTCATACTGCTTGTCTGGCTGGAAGAGGTATCCTGCACACATCTGGTTGCACCCTTGGAGTATACCCTATCATAGAAACCAACATGGTGCATCTGTATTCACAGACCAGAGATGTGGATGGCTCTGAAAAGGGGCTGGCTGGAAGGAGGGATTTGGGGCCACACGCAACCTTTCCCCGATGTCTTTGTGAGGCCTTGCACTTATTCTGATGTCCTTCTCTAAAACCACTCTTGAAAAAACTTTTGCCCCTTTCCCTATGTCTCTCAGGTTAGAAAATGAACATTGGTCTCAGATGGCTAAACAAGGGCCCACAGTCCCTCGAAGGGGCATTTGGAAATGAGTCGGCGTTTTGGGTTGTTTCGAAATTGGGAAGTGCTATGGCATTCAGTGAACAGGGGTTAGGGATCCAAACTTCCTCAGTGGGTGGGACAGTTCCATGCTATGAAAAATTTTCCTCCCCCTGAAAGTCTTCTGACCTCTCCAGGATCTCCTACAAAGTTAACAGGGACTCTATGTGTGAGCTGAGTAAAGAGCCTGCACAGATTCTGGTTCCTACGGGTTGGAGACAAACTTTTTGGAATGCTTTAGCACATGGAAGTTTTACTGGAACAACAATGCATTGGAGGGCAGGGTGCTTTTATTAGGTGTTGAAAGGAGGGAACGTAGCACTAACCTATCTACAGAAGCTTTTTGGTCAACATTCCTTTCTGCCGTGAGTTGATATTTGTAGTTTCTCTTCTGCCTAATTTATTTCAGCTCTTGAGATCACAAATTCACACTGAGAACTCAAAATATATCACAGTGGGCAATTTTGTCCTCACTGAGGACGAGATTGATTGGGTGTCTCATTCAATCACTCTCACTTCTGTTTGTACAAACATGGAAGAATACTCAAATAATTCCCTTAAAGGTTCTGTCACTGACAGGCCCTGAGTACCGAACAGGAAAAAGGACAGTAGACAGCAAGAACCAAAAGGAGAAACTAGGTGAGCTAGAAGAGACAGCAATGGCTGTCCCATCATGGGGTTGCCAATCTTGTGAGTTAGCTAACAAGGACTGTAAAAAGACTTCCACGTTTCTTTATCTTTTTTTGGGGGGGGGGATGTGCAGCTGGCCAGTACAGGGATCTGAACCCTTGACCTTGGTGTTATAACACCTCACCTTAACCAACTGAGCTAACCAGCCAGCCCTAGACCCCACATGTTTCTTTTCTTGTGCCTTCTAAAGGACGTGCAGTGTATCTCTGGAGGGAGTACAAACCTTTTCCTTGACGAGAATGGCAGAGCACTGCAACAGCACGCCCATCATCTTGTGAGGGTTCCAGGTGACTGAGTTGGCCCTGAAAGAAGCACATGCTATGTGAGGAGAAGGTGCAGGAATCAGAAAGACACAACTGTTCTCTTGAGGAAATCACCACCCATCTCAATTCAAGTAGGTAAATGTTTTCAACGCTTATTTCTCTAAATTGACCAATCAAGTAGAAAACAAATATTTTGCAATCAGTCTCAGGGTATTCCAGACTGTATCTTCTAAATAGCTGCTATTAAAACACTGAGTTGTAACCAATTAAGCTCTTTTTGTAACCAATTCAGCTGTTTTGTATCTTACTTCTATTATCTGTCCATATATACTGCCTGATCATGTTGCAGGGTAGAGATTTTTAAACCCAATCTGGTTTTGAGAGCTGCTCAATTCACAAATTTTTTTTTCCTTGCTCAAATAAACTCTGCTAAATTTAAAATAAATAAATAAATAAATAAATAACTTCTATTAAAAGTAGCTAACATTTATGAAGAACTTATTATGTGTCCTAATGTTCTGAGAGCTTTTAGGTATATCAATATGGTATCATGGTTAAGAACTCAGACTTTGAAGCCAAACTGCCCAAGTCTAAATTCTGGCTCTGACATTTGCTAGCTTGGGCACATTACATAACTCCTTTGTGCCTCAGTTTTCCCATCTGTAAAATGGGAAGTGTCTTCTACCTCATAGAATTGAACAAAGGATAAAATGAGTTAATAAACATAAAATGCTTATAACAGTGCCTGGTATACATCTCACAACAACCCTATGATGCAGGTACTATTATTAATTCTGTTTTAGATGGAGAAACTGATATACAAAAAGGTTAAATATAGTACCCAAAGTCACACAGCTGGGAAGTATTGGATAAAGATTCAGGTCCAGGGAATCTAATTGCAGAGCCAGCGCTCATAACCATTCCACTAGACTGCCTCCTAGACTTTAGATTCTTTCTTCCTTTCTGTTCTTAACTTATAGGATGGGCTGGCAGTGATGATCTACCAAAGCAGTATAAAGAGTGACACCTAAAAACAAGGACCAACTGGACCGTTCTAGACTTTGACTACCTAACAGCATTGTTTAAATGCCAAATGAGCATAGTTTTGCCAGTTTGGGCTGCAATGAAAGCTTAACAAGCATGGTGTCCTAGCAACCACATCATTCTGTCAGACATGATTAAATAGTTAAGGAGCACACTAGCTAGGACATTACAGAAACAACTAAGTGTAATGTATGATGATTAAAACTTGGGTAACTTGCTTCAGGGCTTTACAGACTCTTTCCCAATGGCCTGGCCCACAGCTGGGCTCTGCATTTTAATTCCTGTGAAGGATCTCTTCTCAAGCATAGCTTGGAATTACTCTGCCTCTGCTCTCCCTAGAGCTAAACTCTTGCTGTGAATTTTTAACCTCTTCATCTTGCTTAAGTCTTATTGGGGGAAAATAATTTAGTGTGCTTAAGTCTTATTGGGGGAAAATAATTTAGTGCACTGTGTTTCAAGGGAAGAGAGGAAGGCCTGAAGTGCTTTTCCCTAAGTGCATAATAAAGAAAACATTTGTGAAAGAGACCTGTGAAAAATTCTGAGAAAAGTTAACTAGGTGCTTATCTTACTAAAAAGCATCAGTGTCAAGCCATATTTAAAAGGTAGTGAATTTCACCAATTTTCCCATTGCTATCATTTACCAAGTTATTAAAAAATTATATTTAGATCTCATAAAATGTCTTGAATGGTTTTCTGAATGTCCTAAAGGTCTGAAGTAAATGATTCTTTGCTGCTACAAATGGAAAGTAATAAGACATGATATGAATTCAATTTCCTTTAGAAGACATATGTGCTTTAAAATGTTAGGAAAGTCTAGTGCAAAATATTTCAAGTTTTCCCACACTCAAAGATGGAAAATCAAAATTACCTGAGAAATCTAATGTGCAGTTGGGCTGACTCATTGACATTTAATGTATTATTCTCCAAGTTATAGGGTCATATAACTACATGTCGACGAGCCAGTCTCACCTACCTTGACACTGACCTTTCAAGAGGGAGATAGGAATTTGAGGAAGCACAGTAGAAGTAACAAAAGCTAGAGTCCTTGTTATGAACATGCAGCCCACTGGAATGTAAACTTAGTAGGGCAAATCTCTTAGTTGATAACACCTTCCATATACTGCCTAATTTTCCTGCATGTGTCAGATATGCAATTTTTAGAAAAGCGCCACAGGTGGCTGGACAGAAGGCAGGTAACCAAACATTCACCTCCATGCCTGCCTGGCTCATGATAGGTGCTCAGTAAATACATGATGAGTGAATAAGTGAATCAATGTCAGTTCTTTATGGATCAATACTTAGGAGTCTGGTCAAAATCATATTTGGCTTAGAACACCCACTGAATCTGAATGGTGAAAAGAAAATAAGTTAGGTGAGCTGAGTATCCTGCCCCTTTACCAGCAATAAGTGTAATGAGGAAGAAGAGTGGAACGAATCAGCAGCCCTTCCTGCACTCTTGAAAAAACTCTGATTTAACCTCCAATCCCTGTACTGTTAGTTTCTTTTCTCCTTCCTGTGCACCTGCAACTTCATCTATTGTTATGCTTACCACATTGTGTTGTAACTACAGATGCTCCTCGACTTACGGTAGTATTACATCTGATAAACCCATCATAAATTGAAAATATTGTAAACTGAAAAAGCATTTAATACACCTAACCTACTGAACATCATACCTTAGCCTGGCATACTCTAAATGTGCTCAGAACACTTATATTAGCCTACAGTTGGGAAAAAAACATCTAATACAAAGCCCATTTTATAGTAAATTGTTGAACAGCTCATGTAATTGATTGAATACTGTACTGAACCCAAAAAACAGAATGGCTGTATGGGCACTTGAAGTACAGTTTCTACCAAATGGGTATCACTTTCACACCATCATAAAGTTGAACCATCATACCTTGGGGACGTCTGTATTTGTTTATGTGTCTTTCTCTTTCTAAATTATGAACTAATTGAGGACTTGTTTGACTGGGAATTTGATCATACAATACATGCTCAGTAAACACCTGCTGAACTAAAGTGAGCTTAGTCAGATTGAGATACATGGTGGGAATCAAGGCAGGGGGAGGTGCAAGCTGACTTCAGAGCACAGCATATTTGATGTTCTGGATGGAAGGAGGCCCAGCAAAGTCCGGTCCATACCTTTCTATGCCGCTGAGTTTATGGCGGTGCTTCCTGGACATAAGTAGCCCACCGCCCCACGCAGCCTGCGAGGACAGAGAAAGGAGAGGGAGAGGGAGCAGCGACATTTAAGAATCCCAAATCAGTCACTCCACACCCCTAGTAAAACGAGAGACTGCAAAAGGTAAAAAACATAAGCTTCTCTGACAAAATGAGCCCACACTGGTCGTTCAACCTGTGGCAGTTGTGATTATTGACTGTTTGTCATGTCCCTCCTAAAAGTGCGAGTGCCATAGATAAGTGGGTCTGAGCCTGTGGTGGCCATGGTGGCAGGACCCAAAGGCCCAAAGTACCATGGACAGGCAGAAACACTCAGTGAGGCCCTGGCATGGCTCTGGAAGCTATGCAAAGGACACTAGAATTCTAACAGCTTCTGAAAAACTCCAAAAGCAACAGCTTCTGCTGGGTGTGCAGGTCCTACAACAGCTCCTGCAACAGCAAGGTATTTTTGTGGGTACCATGATGCATGTTTACCAAAGAGTTTGAGATGCCACATGACATAACAACAGGCTTTGTTAAGTTGTTTGTTCAGTAGCAGGGCATATTACCCCACTGTCCAGCTGTGAGACGTTAAACCCATAAGAAAATGGACAGAGAGAAAGGAAAAACCACACCCAGTCACACATGTGAAAATGTACCTTTCATGTTCCTGGGAAAATTTGGGACTAAATCTCTTAGTTGATAATGCCTTCCATATACTGACTTATTTCTTCTAAATGTAGTGGATATGCATTTAAAAAAAAAAGCTGTCACAGATATTTGGGATAAAGGCAGGTATCAAAGCATTTACATTTTTGGCTACTTTCTATACATTGTATCTTACATATTTTTCTCTCTGAAATCAGTTATATATTTACTCTGTGGCTATTTGCCCAAACAGAGCTACCTGGGAAGGTGATGGAGACCATATTCTAGGACGAACTACAGAAGACAGCAATTGGCCAGTAAGGAATGGGATGAGTCCCAGAGGATGTACCAGGCCTATGGTGTGTGCCTGTCATGAACACCAGCTGGGAGCCAAAGAAGAGCTGGAACTAATGTGGAGTGGAGAGAGGGCTGGCTGGGGCATTGAGAGAAACTTGAGGCAGATCATAAAGCAGAGCTACTTCCACCCCCCCGAGAGGACTGGCCACTCTGTGAACTATAGCACTTACATCAACATGCAGCCAAAGGTTATATTTCTCACAAATATCTGCAATCTCCTGTATCGGATCAAAAGCTCCATAAACAGTCGTGCCGGCAGTTGCATTGATATAAAAAGGAACATATCCCTACAAGTTAAGAGAGAGAGGCTGATTAGTCCAAGCCGTTCTCATTTGTTCATTCCCATGTGAAGCAGAACTGCAGCAGCATTTGTCTCTAACTGTGATCAGCTAAGTGGGCATGATATTAGATATTATGTGTGTGGTAGTATTCTCTGTTGGTTCATTCACTCATTCATTTATTTATTCAACAAATATTTTTTGAAAACTTTTGTGTGTCAGGCCCTGTGTAGATGCTGGGAATATAGCAGTGAACACACCAGCTAAAGAAGCCTGACACTCTGGAGTTTATATTCTAGTGGGAGGGTGTGACAGACAATTAACAAAATTAAATAAGCAAAATATATAGTACGTTTGATAGTGATAAGTTGCATGGCAAAAAATAAAGCAGGAAGAAGTGTTTGGAGTGATGGGCAGGTAATTCTGAATATTATCTGGACAATGTTCTTTTTAGGTGCTGTGTCATTCTAAGTGCATCAATATAATAATTACATTGAAGCACTGTTTGGTTATTTAAAACAGGTCTACACATTGTGAAAACTGATACACTAATAGTGGACACAGTGAAATTTTGACATGAACAAGAAATAAATGAGGAAGTGGAGTAATACAGCTAAGTTTGGAGAAATCTTTGAGTCTTAGGTTTTTCAGAAGCTCAGCTTCACCTCTGCTCCTTGCTCATTCCTCACAATGTTTAAATCCACCTACTCTGTTGAGACCCCAGCAAACAACTGTAACTAGAGAAGGAGGTACAAGAATGTAATCAAAACAACAATGTGTTGGTAAGTGGCGTGATAGTTACCTGGAAGTGACTTGTGGATATTTCTGTTCTATTACATTTTTTTGTTTGTTTAATAGAGTTTGTTGAGGCTGGATTTGCCAAGTACCATGGGCCCTCTGCCAGGGTATGGAAGCACTTTGCTAAACAGAATCCTAAGCTAAAATTGTATTTGTTAAAATGAGATTATACCTAACAAGTAGCAAGTGAAATGCTCAATTAAGCTGTATCTTCATGATGCTCAGGTAGTTGATTTACTGAAGAACACTACAGTAACCATTAGGTATAATGAAGACAAGTGGTTAAATGACTGAATTTTTCATTTTTTTTTTAATTGATACTGTGTAGACACAGCTTTAAAGCCAAATCATTTAGAAATAAGCAATTATCTGGGAATAGAATTTTAGAAGCACAATAAAATGATTTTATATTATCAAAGACTTTTATTGTCTAGGGCAGAAAATAGGTATTTTTAAAAATTTGTATTCACTAGAGTTTAGATGCACCATTGAGTACATACCTTTTGCTTGGCTTCAATAATTTTTGCCTCAAAATCAGCTGGAATTATCTTCCCCCTGTAATTATTGCAAAAGGAAAGAAATTAAAATGAAAAATCAATGAGATTGCACATGAAAAAAACTTTAGCAGCAGCAAAAAGTAATTTAATCGGATATTTTCAACAGACCATTAGCAGCTTGGCACACTGTACTGAGCCAGTCCTTAAGCACAATAAAACAAATTTAACAGATGAACACATTTAATACATTGAAAACCTAATATTCACTCTTTCCTGCCTACCTTTCATTGCACTTTATCAAAATCACATTGTCGGTTCCAAAGCCAAGTGCAGCCCCAGCTTTCTTTATGGAATAGTGACTCTACAACATACAGAAGCTTAAGGTTAGAAGTTAGATAGAACCTCGAAAAACACCAGAAAGCATGAGCAAGAGACCCCCACTCACGTGTTCTGAGGTGAAGAGGACCAGCTTGGGCACGGCCGCCATGCCCTTTGTCTTAACTTCCGGGAAGTACTTGTAGCGAGCAGCCATGATGCTGTACATGTTGGATACGGCGCCCCCTATTGGCGAGCGGACACATAAGGAGGTGTCGGACCCTTTCATTATTGTTAACAACAAAGCCTGAGCTGGCCTCTCAAGGGACAAGGGAGGTCAGGATGGGGAAGGATAATATCCTGACAAGTTTTGCTGGCTTTTCTATTATTGTGGCTTCCCCCAACCCTTTGCCCTGAGAATACAAGTAGTATATTTAGTACCAGAACTAGCTTGGAGATTTGGCTGGAGCTGATTATGTCATATTCACCAGTGCCCTTCCCACCTGAGGCCTAGACGGAAATATAAGAGGAGGCCGAGGCAGTGGCTTCAAAGGGGTAGGTGAGTTACAGCCTTCTTCTACTTTCAGCTCCATCTATTTACTGAACAAAGATGAATTGTTCCCTGAGTTCAGAAAGCCAGAGAAAGAGAGAGTAATGGTGCCTACAGAAGAAACAGTGACATTGCTTGGTTACCGGCTTGGTAATCTTCCAAGAACAGCCCAACTGAGTTATTGAGTCATTTAGGAGAGTTCTAAGGTTATTAAAATAATAATAGTAAAACTCTCATGTTTAACTTAATAAAGACACAAGGAGAACTGAGGTAGCTATTTAGTTATGTCTGGCCAACCCAAACCAATCACTTTTACATTAATTATCCTGACAATCAAACAGGCAAATTTGTGGTCTGCTTGAACTGCTCAGACAACTGCAATTCTTATTTCTTCTCTTTCCCTTGTACACAATTATACTATCTCTATCACCATCTATAATTCCTCCCTACCTCTAAGAATACCCACCTTTATTTTAAAGATTCTTATCATATCTACTTTGAACTACAAATTCAGAGTAGATTTACTACTTTGGCTGAAATCAATTAGTTAATTGATAATCTTGATTCACTGATCTATAGCATAATCAAACTGCTGTTGACAGAACGGAGTTGTTTAGCATGATCCAGACACAGCCTTTGTCAGTTTGTACAGATTTAGGTACAGCCTTTGTTAGTTAGTTCATATAGAATGTATTCCTGCTAGCCTTCACCCTGATAAAGATAGGAAGGCAGAATATAAAAGAAAAAAAAAATTTAAGGTCATCATTCTTCCACAAGCCCACACTGTATTTAGTGTTCCCAAGGGTCCATACTGCAAACCTTGAGAAGAGTCAGGGGAAGAGAAGAGAAACCTACCAGGAGAAAATATCCCATCACCATCTTTACTTGACCATCCAACTATCTCTCTCATCTTCTTAAGCGTTATTTGCTCCATGAGGACAAACACTGGGGCAATTTCATATGTAAACCTGAAAAGGTGGTGAGAAAAAGGATGAAAATAAAGAAGTCAAACCGTTTAGTTTGGGAACACAGATGACTGGCTTAGTATTTGCACTTGGGTTCTAAAAAAGATGTTTAAAACCACTAAAATGATTCATTTCCTGGAAATGCATTAAGTTACCAATCATAAAATGTCAGAAATTAGCCTAGGGTACCAAGAGAGGTGGCGGAAGTGCCTGCTCTGTGATACTTCACCAACGAAAGAGATTCTCATCTGAATGGAAGGTCTTAGGTGTGGTTCACCCAGAGAAATAGAAGGAAAGAAAATGACCCTTCTGGGTCCCTTTTACCTTTAAGATCATAGGACAACACAAATGTTAATTGAAAAAAATGTATTATAAGTTCTACATAAGATTGGTTTGAATATTTTAAAAAAAACCTGACTGCCAGTTTCACACTTGTAGAATGTATAAAAGTCAGAGCCCAAGTCTATCTTTTAAAAACAATGTAAACATATGAAAGCTAACTATGAAGATAATTGGAAATATTGACCCAGGTTTTAAAGATCTTAATATAATTATCTACATCCTTTTTCTACTGATAGTCCCCAAGGCCAGCTATGTTTCTATAATTCTCTGAAGTCAATATCTGCCAAGAATAATTTTAAGTGATGATTTTCTAATTACAAATTATAAATTACAAGAAGATGGTCAACTGGCATACACAGCTAACTGTAGGCATCAGATATTCTGGTGGGTTACATATCTTCTAGAAAACTGATTTAAAAGTAGCAAGCCATGCTCTTTTCAAAGCAATTCAAAACAGAGGCACAGCCTGATAGAGTCATCATTGAAACAAGATTGTGGTACCAAAAACAGGGACTAAAAGAAATCAAGGAAGGCCCATCCACAGAAAATTAAGCCAGAAAACAAAAAGATATTTACTAAGCTTTGAGGCTTTTAGTATTTTTTGGTTTTGCTTGGTTTTCTTAAGCATTAGAGCCCTGTCTGTGGGTGGGATACAGATCATCCTTGCTGAAGAGAGATGCCTAGACACACTCTGCCGAGTGATATTGGAAGGCTTTATCATTGGTTAGGATGTTTGGGCTGAATGCCAATGTTGAAGACTAATGGGAATTCTTGCTTGCTTAATGATTTAGAAAAGCTATTTGCAAGGATGAGATAACTAGTACTGTACATAAGACACAGGTGAAGCTACTATGTTTTAATCACGGAGGAAAAAAGCAATCACATTAATCATATGGTGATAGAAGAGGACAAAAAGATCCTGGAGGATCCTCAGGATACATCTGTTGGTAAAAGAGTTTTGTTTTCAAAAGAATATGTCCATTTTCCTTGGGAGGCCACTGGAAATTTAGGAGAAAGACCCTTGGAAACCATGTATTCAGTTACCATCACCTCTGGAGGTCACAATCATGCTTTGGTTCTGCTCTGAGCCCCAGCACCGTAGCAACCAACACTCCCTCATGTCTGATGGCCTGATAAAGGAAGAAGAAGAGAAGGATTCCTGGTTTAGCCTGTGCTGCTGAGTGTAGCAAGAGGCAAACTCATGATGGGCTTCTAACCATTCTTGAAAAAATATGTTATCAATGGTCTTACTGATTTTTGGAAATGTTGGAATGGCAAAAATGTTTGCGTGGTAAAGAGGTATTGGTGACAATGTGTGTGCTAGAATCTCACAATACCACATAAGAAAGCTCTCTCAGGTAAAGCAAGGAACAAATGGAATTATATACCAAAATACTGGAACTGTATCAAGGATCAGATAAAAGTTGAGTTTGAGTCAAGTCAGTGTTAGATGTCCAGGTAGCAATATATGGGGAAGGGAGAGGGATGGTACTGAAGACCAGGGAGTTGGTCCAACCCCATACTGCATGATTTGAATCAATTTAGGTCCCAGGTTTGCATGAATTAGCCTCCCTATCGAAGGACCAGGAACATGGCCCTTACTCTCAGGATTAGGATGAAGAGTCTACAGAGTTTGATCATGAGACCATCTGATCTCCTCTATTTCAGGTTGCTTATCTATGCCACGTCCCTGGTTCCTAAACTTTTCTTTCAGTTCTGTTCAACAAATATTTATTGAGTGACTATTCTCTGCTAAGTGACATCCTACATACTGAGGAGACAAGGACATGGTAGGACACATTCCCAACACTGAGGAGGAAGCTTACTAGGATGAATCCAGCAACTGGTTCTTGGCCTTACCTGCATCCTGTTTGACAGTCCCTGCCTGGGTCTGAATGACCAATTATCCCACAGCTAACACCAAGCTTATCCTGACTCATGAGCTTAGTCCTGACATCCTCTCCTGGAATGTGGCAGATGTGTCCAGGGCTGTTGACTTGCAGCCAGGCCTGACAAATGGGCTAGCATGTTGTTTCCTGTTCTTGACACATCTTGTGATGTGCCTTCCCATGCTGGGCCATGTTTACAATTGGGGATCTGCCTGCACTTAAAGCCTCACAGAAGGCCTTGAAGTTTACGTACAGCAGTGGTTCTTAACTGGGGTCACAGACCCCTTTGAGAATCCTAATAAAGCTATGGTCCCTCTCTCTAGGTTAAAAAATGAGGGCAGGCATATCACTCTGTATACAATTATAGGAAATTCTCCTCTTGCAACCTGGATCCTAGTTTAGGTACCCCTTCCCTAAATGACAGACTAAACCAGATGAAGTCAAGAGATCAAAGGTCAAATATGGATTTGGAATAAGCTGGTCAGATGCCAAAGCCAGAGTATATATAACATTACATTTCAGAATCAGAGAATGAGAAACTAAACCTGCAAAAAGCTCTCGGGTGAAACATCAGAACGTGGGATTGGAAGTAAGGATCTAAAACAATAAGATGGTGACATTCACCAAGTGACACTAAAGGAGAGTTCTGAGCCCTTCTATATTCTGAATAGGGAGGTGACTCAGCCCTTCCTTAGTGGTTTGGCTCATCTTCCCAGTGGGATTCACTCAGAACTAAGGCAATTCAATTGTCAAGAAGCTGTAGTTTTCTTGGGGCAGAGTCTGCTGGTTACTAACCATATCAATTTTCCCTTGCTTCATTAAATTTTATTTAGGGTTGCTGTTCACCCAGATCAAAGACTATATTTTCTAGCCTCCTTAGGTGTGGCCATGTGGCTAATTTCTGGCTAAAAAGGTGCTATGGGAAATGTTGGGGGAGACTCTTGAGCAGGTTTCTTAGTAGGAAGGAATATGTCCCCTATTGCCCTTCCTTCCCTCCCTCCTTCCTTCCTTCTTTTCTCCCTCCTCCCCTCCTCTCTCCCTTCTTCCAGAATTCTGAAACACAGAAGTGATGGCTAGAGTTATTCAGCACCAGACTGCACCATTAGGCAACTTTGAGGCCGAGAACCATGTGCTACAATATAGATCAGAAAGGCACTAGGAAACTGGATCCCTGGTGACTGTCAAACTGGGAACTTCCTGAATGAGACAAAGAAATAATCTTCTATGTTGACTCTATCTTGTCACTCCTCTTAGACTTCCTCTCTTTACAGGTATGGCAGGGGGAGCTTAGTGAGACCCTCTATTGTCCGGAGATGATGAGAGAAAGAAAGAACTGGGAAGCTAAAGCAAGGGGTCTCAAATGGCAACGGTGTCCTGGGGGGCGGCTGCCTTTCCTAGATGCATACGTTGTAACTTGTATACAATAGGCGCATGGGACTGGAGCCTTTTTAACTCTTCAGAACCACTCTGAAGGACAAATGTTATTATCCCCCATTTTCCTGATGAATAAACTGAGGTTCAGAGAAATTCAGTGATTTGTGTAAAAATCTCACAGTTCAGAATCAGGATTCCAAGTCCCTTATATCACAGCTGCTTCTCTATGATAAGTGAGAACTGCTTACTGCAGACTCTTCTCTAACCACCTGCCCAGTAGTATAAAATGACTGATAACTCCCATAGAAAATTTCTCCTGTGTAATTTCTATGCAAATAAAATGCTAGATGCTTAAAATCATAACCTCATAACCAAGGGTTGTGATAGAGCTCACCATTAAGATTATGTATTGTCATCAGGTGTTTGAGGGCAGGCTGCAATTACAATTGGTGCTGCTCAACCTGCCCAATCGTGTTTGGTGGACCTGTTTTAGAAGAAAAGAGCTGTACGTGCCATGGACAACTATACATTTGTAAAGACTTCTTTGGATCTTTATTGGGTCCTTGCTTGGAAGAATATGTCTCAAAGCTATATGCTTAAGCAGGTGTAAAAGTATGACTGTAGATGTTCTTCCTATTCTAACTCTACACTTTGCCACTGAAATCGGAATATTGGATAGTTCTTTTAAAATGACTAAACTGAAGAATATAGTTACAATTTTCTATTATCAGTGTCACCCATACTCAATGAGAGTGCATGTCAAGAAAAAAAAAAGAGTACAGCACTAATTAAATCCTGCTCTGCCAAAGAAAGATCCTTTTGCCATTCTTTCCTGCACCTATTTTGCACACCATTCCCAGTTGAAGAAGGAATTGTCACAAGGGAGAAAATTCTGTCTGAGCTCCTGACAGTGCTGCCACATTTCATGATCTTCCAGGGAACTGTCTTAGAACAATTTCTAGATAATAGTTATTACTTCTTTAGACAATACCTTGTCTCTAGAACTGACAGAAACTATTTCACTATTTTAAATAACCTTCTCTATTGATCTGTTGGAATCGGATCATATTTTATAAATATCTTCTGTTGAGTACAGCTGCAATTACTGTGTGTCATTTAGTTGGACTGGCCTTGACCTCAGATGGCTGGGACATATTTTAGTGTTTCATGGCTGAGCTGAATTAAGGGAAGAGTAAGGGACTTTGATTTTATGAACACATACAAAAAAAGGAGAATTTGTGGGATTTTTCTGGCTGAAAAAAAGCCTTTTAGTAGAATGGCCATAAATGGTTCAAAAAGGTGAGTTCCTTTTATCTACCCTGAGATTGGCTATATAAGGAAATTGCAGCTGAGAGACCTGGAGAATACATACTTAAAGATGCTGGGTGAGTTCAGTGCCTATATTAATATGGGTACTTGGGCCTTAATGGATATGTACCTTTTACTATACTTTTCTTATTTATTTTCCAAATAGCTGAATTAAAAAATAACTAAAACCAACTGTATTTTCTAATTCAAATTGTTCCTTACTAGTGCTAGATGCTACAATTAAGCATTAGTGTCTTTTTTCAAGTTACAATTAGTGTATTATGATGTCTATGCTTGCTGGTATATTTTTATCTCACAAATCATACAGTAAAGATTGCTTTTTTTTTTTTTGGCAGCTGGCTGGTACAGGGATCCGAACCTATAATCTTGGTGTTATAAAGCTATGCTCTAACCAACTGAGCTAAACGGCCAGCCCCACAAAGGGGAGCTTTTTGTTTGAGGAGACCATCCTAGCAATTGTGTCTTTGACCTAAATTCCTCTCAGCCCTTCAGAGTCTCACTGATCCAATGTGGACACTCCGTGAAGTTAACCATGACTTGAGAGCAGGGAGCATGAAAGCCATTTTAGTATTTCAATCAATTTAATCTTTTATGCCTTTCAGCACTAAAGGCTTTACTTGTCATGGTTGCTTTTTAAAAATTGTCATTGTTGTTTTAAATTAGCAAACAAAGCACAAATCCTTAATTAATAGAAACTTTTCTGAAAGTAGTTAAGTATTTTGTGTCCCAGCATTAAACAGCTTTGGAACACACATAAATCAATCTATAATTTTAAAATGTCCTTCAGGTTTTGTGGCTGGTAGTAATTTGTTTAAGAAAAATAGAATACCTTGAACTTTAATAACATACATTCCATCTTGATGTCAAATGGAATTTCTCATTTTAAACAATACCACCCTTTCGCCTAAATTCATTTTTCAGAATCTACTTTACCATGAACTTAAAAAGTGGGTGGCTATTTTCTGAACATTACTACAGCGACTAATACCCATATCATTCTTATGCAGTTATTTTTGAATTATTGTAAGAAATTTGTTTCATTATTTTCCCCTGGATACTTTCATAAAATGTAGTGTCATTGTCTGGGTAGTGGTTAAACATTGTCACTAGTGTTGAGAAAAACCTATTCTGTTGGCTGTGATGACCCTTTATCAACTTGTATCCTGTCCTTCTCTTCAAAGAGGGCACATGTATATAGAGGAAACTTTGGAGTGACTGTAAGAAGACTACCCAGGTAGTACTTGCACCCCCCAGGGCCTTAGAGTCAGTTTCATATACATTTACAAGAACTTAGAAACAAACAAAGGCTTTATCTACACAAACAAGTATGGGGGGGAAATGTCAAATTCAGCAAAACAGCTATTTTGAAAGGAATACATAATGTGTCAGCAGCAGCTGAATTTTGTTTCAGAATTTTTAGTTAAGCAATAAGTTGATCAAATTGATTTAGGACTTCATGGGAGCTTTAATTATGAAGAAAATATTACCTAAATTATAAGGACCAATGTGCTTGGATGGGGAAAGGAACCAAGACCATATCGCCAAACATGACCTCTTTAGATACACCATTAAGAGAAATGGGGTCATTTAACATGGAATATCAGAGTAAAATTTGAAAGCTAGAGTTATTATTGTTCATGACCATACTCTCATTAAGTTACATTATTCAATTCAAAAATAGTTTATCAAGCATCTGCTATTAGACCAGAACTGTGACAAACCTCAAAGATTTTAAAAGAAAAGATGACCAAGGCAATTTTATTAAAATAAAACTTTAATAAAATAGAACCACTGGAATTGGGCTTTTAAAGCAACAAGTCATAGTGATATATCATGATTTCTTATATAGAAGAATATGTGGGACTTACATATTGGTATTGGCAGTTGACGTTAGCCATTCACCTGCTAAGCCAATGATATCCAATCCAGTGGAGAGCTGGTTGAAAAATCGAGGATGACCTAGAGAGGAGAGTAACAGGCAAGCATCAAGGCAAACCCAGCTTTTCAGGCTATCTTCAAAGTAAAAACCTGCCCCATTGGCCCAGTCTAACAGGGCTCCCCATGGACACCAGAGAAGAAAGGGCAGACTGACCCACACTATACCAACCTCTGGCATTAACAATGGCCCCCAAACTTCTGTGTGTCTAAAGTATCATGCTTTTAAATTAAAAAAATCCTGTATCATGAAACTTATCATGCTTTCCAATACCTTATTTGTTTACTTCTAGATGAACTTTTCTGTCACATTAATTGTTTTCATTACAAAAGGGAATGTGGTAATACTGATTTTTTCCCCGTTTCAACTTTTAATTTAACATCCTAAGGATTTTAATCCCCAAATCAAGGTTTGCTGATGGAGGAGAGGCTGCAGTCTCCAGAGAGGGTTCTTGGCTCTGTGGACTAAACCAAGCTAGGGGAAAGTGCCAGCTCTGATGCTGATGCTGATGATCAGGGCATTCCATCACTCTCTGGGTCTCTGTGACAATTATGACGTTAAGCATTGGTGTGTTCTGTCCATATATAGTCAGGTGACTGTTAAAATAAGTGTATTGCTGAGATGACCTAGCATCTCTTCTGTGAAATGGGCAGACACAACTTCATTCACTCATTGAGTTGTTAGTGAAATAACTATTATTATTACATGACTCTAAAGCCCTGTGATGCCCACAAGGTGCTTTAACAGGCTTTGCCTTAACAAATTCGGGGTTGTTGCCAAGTTTTTCTGGCGTTCACCAGAAAACTCAACTCAACTCCAGACTTGGCTCAGTCGTCACAAAGGAGTCAACGCAATAGATTATCTAGGGATGTGTGACAGAGAACTAGTGTTAGAAAGATATGCTGACTGCTGTGTTTCCAGTGGAAATTGCCTTTGCCTCTAAAATAACTGTCAGGGAGCTAGTGTTTGAGTGTTCCTGCTCTAGCTCCCCTCTCTGAGAATGTCTGTTCTTCTCCAGGTGTGATAGGGCCTCACTCAGAACATCTGGACTATGGCTTCTTACCAATCCCTGCATCTCAAAAGTCCTAAAAAAAAACCCCAGAGTTTTAGGGCCAGCCCATGGCTCACTTAGGAGAGTGCAGTGCTGAGAACACCAAGT
The DNA here is from genome assembly GCF_000696425.1 of Galeopterus variegatus. Taxonomy (NCBI): domain Eukaryota; kingdom Metazoa; phylum Chordata; class Mammalia; order Dermoptera; family Cynocephalidae; genus Galeopterus; species Galeopterus variegatus. Next base: position 567,509 of record NW_007726446.1, on the reverse strand, counting down.
CCATGGGTTGGGATCCTATATAGGGATGGCCGGTTAGCTCACTTGAGAGAGCGTGGTGCTGACAACACCAAGCTAAGGGTTAAGATCCCCTTACCGGTCGTCTTTAAATAAATAAATAAATAAATAACAAGAGTTTTAGAAAAAAAACAAAAGAAACATAACCAGTAAACTTAGTAGAAGTATGGGGCCAGATTCCAGATGTTCATGTAGACTATTCTAAACAACTTAAAGTATCTATTTTACTCTACTCAGTGAGAACAGAATCTGTGAGATCTCCTACGATGCAACTAATTTTGTTGAAGTCCATTAAATTATATGTGTGATACCCATTTGAAAACTTTTAACAGCCAACATTTCAAGACAGGACTGAATCATAAATAAATTCAATAACACTATTTGATAAATATCAAAACCACACAGAATTGCAGAGACAAAAGATAGACAATGACAGAGAGAATGGCACAAAGTGAAACAGTCCCTCTTTGTCCATGAAAACGTAAAGAACACAAAGTCTCCCCAAACCTTACTTTTAGCTTAGGTCTACAACCTTATACACCCAAAATCTTATACCAGAATTTTTACAAAAACAAAATAACCCAGTTCAAATTTCAACATCAACTCTCCATATTCAATGAAAATCACAGATGACAGACATGGTACTTAGCAGCACATGACCTAAAGTCAAGTACAGGAAGAAAAAAAGTTATTTTTTAAAAAGTTTTTCAACAAATAACTGTAAGAAAAAAAAAGATGAAGGGAGAGTCTATTAATTAGGAGATATATCAACCAATTGCTATGTGAAGGACTTATTCAGACCCTGATTCAAATGAATTATAACAAAGTAAAACATTTATGACCTTCATGAGACAACTGGAAATTTGAACATTGACTGAACATTTCATGATACTAAGGAGCTGTAAATATTTTTAGGAATAACAATGATGTGGCTTTTGTTTTTTTAAGAGTTCTTGAGGATAAAGAGCATGTATGGATGCAATAATATTACATTGGGGATTTGATTCCATGGAATATAGAAGAGTAGGAAGTGGATGGAGGTAGAGGTGAAACAAAATTGGCAGGAGTGAGTGCTGGGTGTTGGATGTACAGGGTTCATTATACAATTCTATAAGTTTAAAATTTTCCATAATAAGTTTAAAAAAGAACAACTAAGAAAGTCTGGCATATCTACATATCACCTAAGTAGCTGCTGTGGTTGAAGGCTGAGTAACACCTTTGTTAGTTCATGCAGAATCTATATATGCTGGTTCCTTTTTTAAGAAGTCTTTTGTTAATGTGTACAGGAATTTCCAAATGCCATCATCATCCCTTCACAGACAATACCCAGATGAGTATGTTTTCACTATTAAAACCTAATTCATTACTTTGGCTGAGCAATAATGCATTAATATCCTTTAAAAAAATTTTTTTTCACTGTGTGTAACTACATGCAGGGTTTACCTATTGCTCCTGTACCTATACCTAAATGACAGACAGACAACCAGGAGCTGTGTTTTGATGTGGCAGCAACAGTATACTTGTACTGGGGTCAACCCCTGAGATTCAGCAGAAGGTTTCACATTGCTTGGAAGATTGTGAACTCTGTAAATGTGTATACGTGCTCCCGGAAGCTGCTCTGAAGGACAAGGAAGGACGGCTGCAGGCTCGATATCGAAGTAGATTCATACGCTGGGCTAATGAAAGCCTGTGCTCTCTCTGACCATGAGATGCCTCAGTTTTGTAGATGATATGAGATACTATTATGAGAAAGTTATGTATTTTTCTTTGAGGGACACCACCATTCTCGGCTTTAATGATAAAAGTACACGGTCCCCGTCTCTCTGAGAAAGTGTACGTAGAGTGAACTGACAAAATTAAAAACACTGGACCAAAGCAAGTCAAGCAAAAATATACATGGGGAATTCTGACTCTTTAAATCCAGCCAAATAACACTACTTGTTCTCCATCGGGAGACCATGATAAGATATAACTAAATGACTGCTTTTCTTTAAAAATCAAAAACACACAGACTTTGTACATATGGAGTCTTCTCCACCCACAAGTTATTCCAGTGTTGTTGGCAGACCTCAAAAGCTGTTTGAGATTCCTCATTTAAAAAAGCTTCTTTGGCCAGCCTCATTATTTCATTATAACACTTTGTTTTTGACATCCAACAGCCTTACTCAGCTCTATCACCACCAGCCTCCCCAGTCTTGGTCTTAAATCTATCTTCAAATAACTGAGAAGGGAGAGCGGAAATAAAGGAGAAGGAGAAAGAAGAAAAAAGAACAAGGTGCTGCCAGTTGTGGCCTTGGTGGTTTCCCCTGTGGTGGCAACTATGCCAGGGATGGCCAGTTCCTATAGATGTGTCTGCCTGGGAGCTCAGGAAAGCCAGGCTGTGGTGGGGGGAGAGAGAAGTCACTGCTTCACTCGTAGGCTTAGAACAGCTCAGCCAGAGGTTCAAGAAGTCCTTGAACTTGAGGCAATTGGAAAGTAACTTTGGCCAGGATTGCTGATTTCGAGAGGGCTTCTGTAATATGAAAAGGAGGCAAGAGGGCATCCTCAAGGACTCCCAGTTGTTAACAAGATTTGGTGACTCAGAGTGTCTAAACTCCAGAAGGTGTAGAAGCAAAGGAGGCATGTGTGACTTTTTGGCCTAGTCAATAGAAGGTGACATGAGTTGAATTGTGTCCCTCAAAAAGACGTCCGAGTCCCTAATCCCTGGTTCCTGTGGATGTGACCTTACTTGGAAATTGCAGATGTAATCAAGTTAAGATGAAGTCAGCTGGATTAGGGTGGGCCCTAATCTGAAGACTGGTATCCTTATGAGAAGAGGGAAATTTGGGCACACTCACACAAGGAGAATGTCATGTGAAGGTGAGGGTACAGACTGGAGTGATGCAGCTACAAACCAAGGAACACCCACACCACTAGAAACTGGAAGAGGCAAAGGTGGATCCTCTCCAAAAGCCTTCAGAGAGAGCACGGCCCCGCTGACACCTTGATTTCGAACCTCCAGCCTCCAGAACTGTGAGAGAATCAATTTCTATTGTTCTGAGCCACCCAGGTTGTGGTAATTTGTAATGGCAGCCCTAGGAAACTAAAACAGAAAAAGAGGGAAATGGGCCCAATTCTCCCCGATGTTGGGGACAGGGAAGGGTAGGATTTATCAGATTTATAGGCATGAAAACAGAGGTGAGAAAAGAAGTAGGGAATGGGTCACTCTGCTGTCTTTAGGTTGTGAGTAGCCTAAAACTAAGAATGACAACCCTTTATATAGAACTTGATCTAGCACCATGTATTTGTATCTTTTAAATCTGCTCCTACAGCAATAAATGATGATGAGCTTTTGCCAGAGTTGGGGCTTCCCCTCAACTGTTACTGCTCAAGGTTGTTTTTGTTCTTGTGGTCACTAAGCACTTTGCTGCCTTCCCTCCCCAGGGTTGTGTTTCTCCTTCTGCATGAGTTTGCATCCTCACAACTGGCCCGGGCGAGATGGAGGGCAAGGTTGTACTGAACGTCTACCTGGCTCTCCTCCTTACCTGTGCGGACCCCATATTTCAGGGTGTCTCTGCAGTCAACCAGGATCTGCTCCAGGGACTCGGGGTGGTCAGAGAGCTCCAAGTTGAAGCCCTCCATGCCTTCCAGCAACTGGTGTGGGTGATGGAAGTCCAGCACCTTGGTGGAGCGATCAAATGTCTTGCGGACATAGTTGAGGAGTATGTCTACCACTTCCAGCAGAAACTGCACGGTTTGCTCCTCCCCGTTCTTAGCTGGAAGCAGGTCTGAGGAGAGAACACCAAATGGTTACCATCTGACTCATGTCTGGATTTCCTAGGTCCAGAGATCCCTAATATCAGCCATGTCTTGACGAGCCTAATTTCATTCCAGGATACGTATACGCACTGAGTATCTGACGTACCATATCCCCAGAAAAATGCACATATGCACTGACACTGAAACTTTGTGTACAGTTTCTGGGGGCTCGCAGGCTTTCTGAGAGTTAGGCTACTCACACAAGGAAGGAAGGGCTTTGAGAAGCCATGGGCAACCTGCCTTTGTGGTTGTCCATTTGCAGGCCGAGTGGGCACCTGTGAGGAGTGTGATGGAGGGGACTTCTGTCATAGTTCCCTGTGGCCAGGTGTGTCCCAGTACATCTGGTCTAGTGTTATGATGTGCTTGATCTGTTAATGGCAGAAGGTAAAGGCTTTGGGGGTTGAGGATGAGGTTCCCCCTGAAGGGGGTGGTCCTTCATGATGTCCTCAGGAAACTAGAACTGGAAGATAGGGCTTAGGAAGGTGGGAGAGGGGACCCTTGGCTCTCTCTTGACATCATCCTTTTGGACTTGGACTTTGAGATGTCCAGAGATGTCTTTGGGCCATGGGCTCTGCTAGGCACAGTCACGCTGGGGGTGCATGTGGGGGGCGTTAGCCAAGAAGGAAAGCTGTAGGGGCCCCAGTTGAGGTTGCCATAGCTCAAGATCAGGAAGCACTGTACATGGCACTCTGTGTCTAGTCCCTGGATTATCTGAGGTCCTAGTGAAGTCTTGTTTACTGTTCTGGTCTGGCTTCTGTGATGCTGTGGTGAGTTAATGAGTTTGGGAGAAACTGGTAAAGCATCTCCAGTGTTATGGGCACAGCAGGAATTAGTGGAAGATCTCCAAAAGGGAAATGAGTTTCAGGACAGTCTTTGGTTATAAGGCCCAGCCATACAGCTTCCAAAATGGTGAATTATTATTTTTTTTAAATTGGCCAATCTTGGAGGATAAATGTTATTAAGGAATCACTAGACTTTTTTCATATGTAAGAATTCTTTGGATTCTAAGATTCCATGCATCCATATTTGTGCCTGAAGGTGTGTTTAGAATTGAGTGTTACTTTGGCTGCCTTCATCTAGCTTCCAAAATGATGGAGAACTGGGCAGTAAGGAAGGAGGGAGTCTGCTATAGTCCAATGCTGGAAAGCAGTTTCATGAGGATTCAGAAAGAACAATGACATTTCTTGGTAAAAAGAAGTAAAATTTCAGGAAAGAGTCAAGATACTGAAATAAGGAGACCACTGGACGGCACTTGGGCTGGGAGTGTGGGGAGGGACTACCTCGCGCAAACAGGTTGGAGAAGTCGGTCTCTGTGCGCCGGAAGTGGGTGTCCCGGTCGCTGTTTTCGCAGGACAGCAGGTTCTTGGAGGACTGCCTCTCCTTGAAGGCACTCACGAGGCGGCTCTTCTCTTCCAGACTGTTGGTCCTCTGCAAGAAGCCTATGGCATGAGAAGCTGGGTCAGAGGGAGCACTCCGAACTACGCAGCCACCGAGGTCAGCTGCTGGACCAGGACAACTCTCCAAGCAGGGCTCTCACTCCTGTGAAAGAAGCTGTGTCTGTGCTTTATACATAGTGTCTCTGGCACTGCTCGCCTTCAGGCGGGGAGGGGGCAGTGCCAAGTGTCATCAGTGGCACAGACCCAGTCATGCAAGAGAGAAAAACAGTAAGTGAAGCCCATTCTCCTCTCTGAACGTGACAGTGAACTCAGAATTAAGTCAATTGGACAGCTTCCACTCCAGTAACCAGCCCCAGGATGAGGTTTTAAAGGAAGAGACACAGTCAGAGAGGATGCTGCCAGCTCTGGGTTTAGGGCTGTGCAACCAGAGGGAGAAGGGAAGAGGGCAGCAGAGGGAGGAGGAGGGAAGAGGACAGCAGAGGGAGGAGGAGGGGCGAGAAGAGCAGAGGGAGGAGGGTGAGGACAACAGAGGGAGGAGGAGGGGCGAGAAGAGCAGAGGGAGGAGGAGGGTGAGGACAGCAGAGGGAGGAGGGGTGAGAAGAGCAGAGGGAGGAGGGTGAGGACAGCAGAGGGAGGAGGGTGAGGACAGCAGAGGGAGGAGAGTGAGGACAGCAGAGGGAGGAGGGTGAGGACAGCAGAGGGAGGAGGGTGAGGACAGCAGAGGGAGGAGGGTGAGGACAACAGAGGGAGGAGGGGTGAGGTCCAACACTGGGGATTAGGGAAGATGCTTCTTTCCTCGGTAACACTCACAGGGTTGAATATAAGTGTAATTTTTCTGAGCCAGACCTGAAGTGCAGCTTTTCCTGTACCACCCCCTCTCCTTGAATGAAGGTATTGAGGAAATAGACAAGAAAGTGTAAAATCATATGTGTGCTGATATTTAATTCTATAAGTACTTATTAAGCACCTGTTGTATGAAAGCACTTTGCTAAGCATTTAGGACAGGGGATGGATAAAGATAATTGAGAGAGATCCCTCACCCTCCAGGAACTTAAAGTCTGGCCGATGGTGGCCAATGTTGTAATAATGATAGAAAGTCATCCGAGAACTCCACAGGGATGAATCCTGAGCCCAGGGCGGGATTCTCAGTGCCTCACCTCTGCCCCTCAGATGGGGTGGAAATCTCTCCCACCTGAGGTCAGCAGTACAGACAACACCAGCAGCAAACCGGGAAGCAGGTTGAGCAGAAAGGGCTGGAGAATGTGCCAACTAGGAACGCCCCTCCACACACCTCCACCTATCCCCTTAGGGGCTCCCTGCCTACAAATCTACTCTCTCTCAGCATCTTCTCCAGTTCAGCCTCAACCTTAGCCCGTAATATAACACATTGAAAGGAGGAAGAAAGTTCTGAGCTTCTTGGTGACCCCAAAGCTGTCTTTGTAGATATCAGGATCCTTGGGTAGTCACACATGTCACAAGGCAGGCTTGGAAGAAAGTCCCAGGAGGTGCCAGAAAGGGCAATTCAGCTTTACTTCCCTGGGACTGCAATGCAATGGTGATGGGTGGGAAAAGGAGGGTGGTAGAGGAAGAATATGGTGATTAGCGTCCTCCCACACACAGGAGCCCGGGTCTATTTTTGGAGGGAAGAATAGGCAGGCAGAGGTAGCAGGTCCTCCATTGTTCCCAGCACCTTTTAAACTTGTCACCAAAGCCCAAAAGAACAGCAGAAGGGGGAAATACACTATCACAGAGCTCCACACTTGGATATAAAGATGAGTGGAGTGTCCTTTTCCTCCCCTCTTCCCCTACTTTCTGAATCCCTCCTCCAAATCATCAGAGTCCAGAGCAGGGAGCCAGCACTCATTTACCAGAGGCATGAAGGATCACCTGGCTCCTGAACTCGGAGACTGCTCCCCTTGTCCCAGAACAGTGAGCTGTGGAATTTGCTAGGCCAGAAAGACCAAATCCAAGCAGCTTAATGTGGGTGAGGCCATACCCAGCTGAATCCCACTCTGCAGTCTCTGACCTCTCAGTGGGCTTCAGACCCACTCCCTGGGAAAACCTAAAGTCTCCCACCTTGAAACCCCTTTAGAAACCCCTTTCCTCTGGGCAGCTGCGAGGGGCAGGACTTTAGTTCAAGTTCTGGATGTTATCTCCAAGAAAGGTTTTGACACAGGCTCCCCCAGAGATGTCCTGATGGGGTTGAGAGATGATAATTATGACACAACTTTAAACCTGCATCCCATTCTGGGACAGGAGGTATAGTGCACTAGGAATCAGAATTTTCTCTAAATCCTGTAATTATGTTATGAATAGCACACTTACATTGCATTATAATGTGTTAAAAGCCATTAAGTCGGTAATGTATACATTTAATGTATATTGTCACTTTGTTTAGAAATATGTTTGTTTTCTGAAATATCAGATCCTCAAGAAGGGTAAATGATCCAGACCTCTCTTGGCTCTGAGAGGCCCTGGAGGAAACTGTTTCCCCAAGGATGGGGAGGTGGTGGATGACATCGAGGTGGGTATTTTGACAACTTCCCTGGCAGGCAAGGGGTCTGGAAGCAGGGGTCTCTGAGACTAAAGCAGACTGTACTCTCTTTTGCTCTACACCCCAGGTGTGAGGACCTAGTCGAAGTCTGAGGGTAACTGGTACAGATGTACATTCTTAGAGGCAAAGAGGAGAGCTGAGGAGGGCTGAAGCTGCAGCTGTGGTTATAGCCCTCTGGCCAGCCTCAAGGGGAGAATAGGAGGCGAGCCCTGTCATGACTCCATGTTTGGGACAAGGGCAGCTCCTGCTGCTGCTTCCTCACAAGCCTAGGGGGCCCAGTGAAATGCCTGGCTGCAGCCAATTGTTTCCAAGTGGGGCTTCCAGCTGTCATGGAATAAGGGTGCATGGCAAAGGGGCACATGGAGGCAGAAGCCCAGCATATTCTCTGCTCACCAAGCTGTAGCATGAAATTGCATCTGCTTAGAAGAAGGGGCTCTTTTTCCAATTTTTATGGGCTAACAGCACACTGCTAGATCCGCCCCCCCCCCTTTTTTTCAAGAGAAACCAGAGATAAAGAATATTCAAGGTCTCTGTATTTTTAAAAGTTGGCAACTGATTAAAAAAATTACACACACACACTGTGTGGACTAAATAAAACGGCTCAGGGGCTGTAAATGGTAGCAAGTTTGGGACCTCTGCACAGACGGGGGCGGAAGCCCAAGGACACATTGGGAAGTTAGCAGAGCCTAAGGCCAGAACTTAGGGATCCCTGTGACTCATTCTATTTAGGTCATGCCACCATGCCTGCAGCCACTCTCCGGCTCTTGGCAAGACCCTGGGTTTCTTCTAGCTGATTAGTGTCCCAGGAGGGTTCTGTTGCCCCAGCTAAGGTTACCTACTGGTTGGACCTAGGGCTTCCTTGCAGCTTTACTCCCTGGCCTTGGATCCAGGGCCCAAACCAAAGACTGCACTTTCCCTCCACTAGAGTAAAATGGGAAGCCAGAGTTGGCACAAAGTATGAAAATTAAATCCTTCCGGTATTGTTTCCTCTAAGAATCAAACCTAATAGGAAGGAAGCCTCCTAACCTGTGGCCCTAAACGCAGAGCGTTTTGGCAGAAGGCAGTTTCCCCTCAGACTATCCTGTCCTCTTCTGTCACACGGGTTGCAACTTTTCTGAAATTAGTATTATGGACGGGGTGTGTAGAAACAGGGAAGAAATCTCTGAGGATGGTAGCTCCCAAATGCCCAATAGCTCTCCCTCAAGGCACTGGCTGGCAGCGGGTGAGGGGGAGTTGATGCCAACTCTCCTCCTGTATTTGCAGACTCATCGATGCCCAACTCTTTCCTGCCCCTTTACTCTTTCAGGACACGCAGGGTATGTCCCCAGAAGGGGCGCTTAGACCTTTTCTTCCGCCGACCCGGAGGGCCTGCAGCCGGGGCAGCAGGGGGAGGGTAGGGGGTGGGTGAGGGCTGCAGGCCGGGGACGCAGGGAAGGCAGCCTCGCCCTGAGCCTGCCCCCACCGTGTCCTCGGACGCGGCGGGCGCCCAGGACTCGCTCAGTTCTGCTTGCTCGGCTGCATGACAATGACGGCTGCAGAAGCCAAGCGCCATGGCCGCTGAAGGGACCCGACGCGAAACGCGCCATTAAGCCCGGAATGGCGGCGGGGTGGGGGTTGTGGGTGCGAGGGGGCTATTTATAGAACAAAGCTCGGCTGCCTCTGGCCACCGCGGCGCAGGGACGCGGCCCTGGCCTTGCCCCACGGGCCTCGCGTGCTGGGGAGGGAGCCAACCCCCCGGGCCGCTCCGCGGCAGGGCCGGGCTTCCCCCTGGAAAATGGCTGGGTCTAGGAGGCGAGCTCCCCTTCGTCGCCGTAAATGCTGGGTCCTGGGATCAAGGGGACAGAGCCCCAGAAACACGGGGGCGGGAGGGGGGCGAGGGCGTGGCGCGGCCAAGCGGGGAAGGCGGTGGTTCCCACCAGCTGCTGAATGACTCCTCTCTGCTCAAACTCCAAACTGCCACCGGCCTGGGGAACCCGGGCCCAGAGAGCACCCACTCTCCGACCTGCTCCCGGCTCCCGGGGCCGGGCCGGCGTGTGCTCGCCGCTATCTCCCGCGCGCAGCGCAGCCGCTGACGGATGGCTCTTTAATAAGCGCCTCGTTAATCTTCCCCCGCCGCTCCACCCCCTGCCCGGGGACATCCGTATTTTCTGGCAAGATAAGGCTGGAGAATTTTCGACGGTGAAATGTAGCAAGGAAAGCAAGTCCTCATTGTTCAGCCGGAGCCACTCAACTGTGTCCCTTCGAACAAATCTCCTTTTTTCCTTTTAAAAATTTTTATCCCCAGGGCGTTTTCATTTCAGACCCTCACGTCTCCAGAGAGCAGTTCTCTCCAGCTCCTGGATCTATTTTCCTTCCTCCCTGGCAAATCGTGACACCCCCTGTCCTCCCACCCGCTGAGGCCGCGCGTCCCCACTTGCCCCTTTCTCTTCTCTTCGCCTTCAAGGATACACCTGGCAACCGCTCCTGCCCGAGCTGTCGGCACCTCCCCCAGGGAGGCCACCGAGGGCCGCAGGAAATCCTTTCCGCTGGCCTCCGAGGCCTCAGAGAACGACGTCTGAATCCGTTATGACATCTCAGCACAGAAACCTCGGCCCAGAAGGTCGCCACTTTCATAGACCGGGGGTGGGGGTGGGGGTGGGGGATGATGAAGGGGAGGAGGACGAGGTGTCAGCCAGTCTTAGGCAGACACCGCGCCTTTGGTCTGCTCTCTAGTAAAGCCAGGCCAGTTCACCTGTTCTAGGCGACCTTCGAGACGCTCCCGCAGAGCTCGCGGGTCGTAGCGGCCCTGGCGTCGGCCTAAGAGATCCGGGTTGCCGCGCGGGGGCGCTGTGCCCCTGCTTGCGCGCCCAGACCCGGCGCCCGCGTTCCTTCTACGAGGTTTGAGGGGGTCAGGGACCCCACAGGAAAAGGCCCCTGCGGGCCGGGTCAAAGGAGGGCGGGGCAGGGTCAGGGCCGGTAGGGGACCGCCTCTGCCCGGCACAGGGGCTGTAATTACATTAGGAAACTGGACCTAAGAGCCGGGATCCCCTTCCGCGAGCGTCCCACTCTCCCAAACCCACAAGGCCCGTGCGCCGTGCTGGGCCCCTGCCCGCCCTTTCACTTACCGCAGATCTTGAGCCCCAGTTTTCTGGTGCATCCATGGGCCACACCGCACCAGGTGTCATACGCTAGGATGAGAGAGAGAGCGAGAGAGATGCGGGTCAGGAAGGCTCAGGCCGTGGGGACTGGGAGGAGGACACAGGTTTTCTTGGGGGAGGGAGAGGTCTTCTCCAGTGCTCCTCATTAAAAGCTCTTTCCCGAAAGGAGCAAGGAGTCAGGTCTGTGGGCCGACAGGCAGACTCGGGCCCTCCTTCCGAGCTCCATCACACCCCCTTCCCGCTCTGGCTTCAGGTATAGAACGGTGTTCATGAAAAACGGGGCACCCAGCCCCTGCCGGGACCCCCGAGGGGCAACCGCAGAGGTGAGGTCTGGGTGGGGCGAAGGCTGAGCCCACGCGCAAAGGGCCAGGCCCCGCCGCTCAAGTTGTCCGGCACCAACCGGCCAGGCCCGGCAGACTCGAGGGGAGACCACAGCAGCCCAGAAAGGGAACACAGAGGCATCTGGGACCGAAACGTCTCATAATTTCTTGGCGGGTCTCCAGCCGAGTGGCAGCTTAAAATAAACTGGCATGAAATGGGGTCGCAGAAGAGTTCAGGAATTAATTGGGTGAAAAATAGTATTTGACTAGATGATCGGGCTCGCATGGCTGCTCTTCAGTCAGACTGGGGAGTCGGGAAGACAACAGTGCGCCTCCCGTCCTCATCCCCAGACCCCTCTTCCCAACCTGCCCCTCGTTAACCCTTCCCTCGGACATCTCGGGTCCGCAGCAGGCTAAGGGGAATAAAATCAGGCACCTTTTCTTTGGGTCCGAACCGCAGACCCAGGGGCTGCCGGATTTTCCTTCTTTACCAGCTGTTCTCAACCCCCTCAGGATCTACCTGCCTTCGGGATTCAACTTCCAGCAAGGAGCAGAAAGCAGCCCGGTGCTTGCGAAGCCCTCGCGCGGGCTGGTGTGGTCGGCCCAGCGTGAAATCCCCTTTCGATCCCTCAAAGCAAGGGCCTCCAATCACTTCCATCTCCCACCCCATCCCACCCCACCCCGGCCCTCGCCTCCAGCCCAGCGCGAGTGTTGGCTGCGATAAGGAGAGTGACATCCATTAAACCCAAGGCACAGCAGAGCCCCAGCAGAGAGAAGAAACAGTCCGATGTCGGTGAGAAAGCATGTCACAGATGCAGTTCCAGGGAGACAGGAAATCGGTGCAAAACAAAGCCCTAATAATAACACCTCAAGGGTAGAAAGCTATTTCCACCCGATAAAGAGCTTTCACGTTAAACATCATCTCATCTAATCCTTATAACAACCCTATGAAACAGGCAAGAGGAGTGTTAATCTAAGACTCATTTTTCAAAGAACATTGAGGCTCAGAGAGGTTAAGAGAGTTTTCCAAGGTCACTCAGCGGGCAGGTTAGCGGGCAGGTTGGATTTCAGACACAATGCACTACCTTTCAAAATTGGGGGTTACAGTGAAGGAAAGGGAAAGAAAGATGGGGAGAAACAGTGAGAGAGCCTCTTTGATGTAGCAGGGGTCGGGAAGACCTAGTTGCCGAGGGCAAGAAGGGCTCCATGCCCGGCTCAGGGGTTGCTGGAGCAAGAGGGAGAGTAAAGATGTGCGGCTGGGCAAGGACACCTCCCAGGAGACCTAGAAGGGGCAGAGAAATGCAGTCAGCTGGGCGGGCGAGGGTGTGTCTGCAAGGGAGGGTGGGAGTGGAAGAGCGCGGGGCGTGCGCCTGCAGCTTGGGGTGCGGACGCTGGGACTGGGCTGTTGAGGGCTGGAGACTGTGTTGCTGGGACAGGTGCTGTTTACTCTTCCTGGGCGGGATCCTTGGCTCCCTCGCCTCCGCGGCTTCCGGGCGCGCCAGGCCACGTATGGGCTAGGGTCATCGCCTCTACTGCGTGGAAGAGCCCGTAGGCATTTGCTCAAGGCATTTGCGCCCGGCGGCGAGCGGCTACTGGAAAGTAGGGTATCGGGGCGCGAGAGGTGGGTGAACGCAACTGCCGCCCAACACAGCCGGGCAGCAAAAAGGGGGCGGGAAATGTGGGGAGGATCGGAGAAGGAATCCATCAAGGCCAAAGCAACGAACAAAAGGCGCGCAGGCCTCGCGCTCCCCCCCGGCCTGTTCCGGCCAGCGCTGCGCCGCCGGTGCCCAGCTCACGTGCCACCAGGCTGGCGGCTCTCCCGAGCCCCTCTTTGTTATGTGGGTAATTGTAGCCCGCCTGGGTGGCGGAAGAGGGAACTGAAAAGGAAACTGGAACGCGGCCTGAGGGCTTGAGGCCTCCTGCCCGGGACCCCCTGCCAGCGCCAAAGGGTTGGGGAGGGGGCTTTCCCGATAACAACCCTCCCCGCCTTCGTTGATGAGGACAATTATTTTCTCAAGCTTATATAAAAGTGCCATAAAAGCGCAGCAGTAAGCATTCCTTCTAACCACACTTTGCCCCCCTAAACCCCTCTTGTATAGAAATTCTGGGGCCGTTACTGTCTGGAGCTGATAGATTTTTGCGGGGTGGGGTGGGCAGACACTTCACTTCAACACCGAAAAAGAAAAAAATTCCCTTATCCTCCTGCTTCTACAAACGTAGGAAATCAATCCGAATCAAAGACAGATGCTGGAAATGGGTTGAGGAGCCCATCAAGCTAAGGGTGGGGAAGCATAAATCCCCCTCTTTTATCTGGTACCCCCTTTCTTCCCCTCTCTTCAGGACTTGTTACACCTGCTGACAGGTCTCTTGCCCAGGAGAAAGGAGAGAGGTGCACTCTCCTCCCGCCCTGGCAAACCTCCTTGCCCCCTCCCAGTTCCCCACCTCTCGCCACTCAGGATGCTGCCCCTCTCCCTTTTTTGTCTCCGAGATGTAATTAATTGTATGAAATGTCGAGGCTCAGTCTCAGTTTTACGCACCTTTCCCGCCCCTGGCTTCTCCCTCACTCGTCAATAGCTCGACGCAAATTTGGAGCAATTAGGGACCCTGAGCTTTTTCTAAACGCTGCAATTAACGTCGAAATTTCCGCTGATTACAGACTTTGAGCACAGCGCAGGAAGAAAGGAGGAGGTCACATCTCAGCTAAACGAAAGCCGGAGACAGAAGACTGCTTTCCCACTGGGACTCCCGGCTTTTCACACCGCCCCCTGCCCCGACCCCTGTTATCCCACCAAGAAATCATGCACAACACAACAAAAACAGCACTCTCGCCGAGCACCCCTCCCCCGCCGCGGAACCCCCAGCGAGATCGCCGCCGCTCAAACTCTGCTTGGTCCTCGCTCTCCGGTGCCCTGGGAGTCATCTAGCGTCCCTGACAGCCGAATGCCCTCTGACAGGGACCCGGGTCAGGGCCCTATTTATTTCCCAGCCCCCACCGTCTCCGCGCTTCCCTTTCCCTTTCCGCCAGCGCAGCCTCTCAAAGTCTCAGCGCCCCCCATCTTCCCCTCAGTTCATTTGATAGGAAGCCGGGGCGGGACCTACTTGTGGGGCGCAGGTTGGTAGTATTGGGGTCCGCTCCCGCGTTCGAGGAGGTTGCGGACGGAGAAGGGGTCGAAGACGCCATCAGCTCTGTGGTCTCGGGGCCTCTACTGTCCAGGGTCCTCGGCGGGTCGGCAGCAGGAACAGGCTGCAAAGAGAAGCGAGAGCTGTGCGGGAAGGGCTTCCGGGGTACTGCACACGGGAGGCGACTGAGGGGCCGGGGGCGCCGACGCTCCCCTTGAAGTCCCGGCAGCGGAGAGAGAGAGGAGGAAGGGCAGCGAGCGGGCCGGGTCCGGGTGCGCCGGGGGTTGGGGGGTGGAGGAGACGTGCGCGCTAGCTCGGGGACAGGGGCGCAGGTAACGTAGCCGCCGGCGGCTCTTCAGTCTGGCGGCGCAGCTGGGCGACCTGAGTGCAGCGAGCACTTGAGACGAAGGGGGCCCAAGGCCAGTGCAGGACACGAGGGTGTGGGGGACTGGGCTAGGAGCACAAGGGAGCGCTCAGTGCGCGATTTTCTATCCGAGTCGCGACAAGCCCCACTGAGCTCTCTCAGCAGCAGGAGTGCGGGCAGGCGGGGGAAGGGCACACGGGGCGGGCACGTCTGGTTCTGTGTCTGGTTCCCGTTGTTGTGTCTGGCTAATTCCCTGGAAAGAAGGAAGCCAACTGCTCTGGATATCGGGGACTTTGGTGAGACAAGGTGAAAGGAATACAAGGTCCATATCTTTACGTTCTCCCTCAGATTTAGCGGAGGAAGAACCACAGTCACCTTGCACTCCAGGCAGTCGGAAAGCAGCTGGGGTATTTCGTCTCCCTCTTGTCCCACCCTGTTTTGAGCCATCTCAAAACCTACGGCGAGACTCCGTCCCGGTTTCGGTGTTTCTCCTCTACCTAGCCCCCTGAGGACCCTAGATTTCTTGCCGTACGAATACGGAGAGGGTGGAGGAGGTAAGAAAGGGGAACGTCACCCAGGAAACGAACTTGCGCCCAGCGCGCAGGAAGAGGCGGACAAAGATCTGTTCTCTATGCCCCTGCTCGGCGCTCAGCGCTGGGGCGATGGCGTCCAAAGGCCCCGGGACAGAAGAGAGTGAGGTCGAATCTGGGTAGATCTAAGACCCCGCAGAGAAGCGCCCACCGCCACCGCCTCCACACCCTCCCTCGGGCCCCACACCTAGCCCCGTGCGCGCACTCGCACAGCAAAGCGGCGGCGGGTAACCACGGTTGCTGGGGAAGTAACAGGTTACCGCTCCTGGTCGCGCCTTAGACTTCTGCTGCCCAGGCGCCCTTTGGAGGGACGGGTGCTCACAGCCTGGGAGCGCAAGGGAAAATCGCTTTCGCCCCAGTTCAGCGCGAACCTCAGCCTCTGTGCATCTCCGGGTCAGAAATCCGGCGGGCGGGAATCGGGAGAGTGCAGAGGGCGGGGGTCCCTGCGCCGCGCACCAACGAGGAGCGGGGATTGGGGCGGGCGGGAAGCACTCGGCTCGGGAGGATGGGTGGCTGACGCCGTGGGTAGAGGTTGGTAGAGAAGCCGCGGGCGGAGAGGACCCAGATGAACAGCTCAGGCTGGGCGCTGGGAAGTCCGGGCGGTCGCGCGCTTACTCACCTCGGTTCGGCGACTGCGAGCCGGGCACTCCAGCAGCCCCTCTGCGCAGCGCCCAGCGATCCGCTCGGCTCCGCTCGGCCGGGCCCTGACACAGGCGTAATCTGTCCGGCGTTACCTCCAGCTGCTTCCTTGCTCTCGCCAGCCCTGTCCCGCACGCGAGCGCCCGGAGGAGAGGAGAGAGGTGGAGAGAGGCTGCTGCTCTGCTGGGGGAGGCGGGGGCGGAGTGGGGAGGCGGGGACCGGCTCCGCGGGGGAATCACGAGGCCGCTGCTCGCGGGGGCGGCTCGTCGGCCGAGCGGCGGGGCTCCTTTGCAGGTGCCTGACCGCTTCTGGAGCTTTATAGGGCGATTATAAATCCAGCTCACGGATTTGCGCCCGGGGGTGAAAAAAGGTCCTCTGAGTAATCCAGAACGTACTCAACACGCTCTATTTTTTGCAATAGGCAGAGTGGCGGGTGAGAGGAGGGAAAAGATAATTCCTACGAAGAATCCTGCCTAGCTGAGCGTTTTTCTTCCCTCCCCTTTATCCCCTCCCCCCGCCCCCCCCATCTTGGAGGAGACAAGAGCCCTGGCTTTGCCTCAATCCCTTTCCCCACGGTTTCCCCAGATTTGCGACCCCGCTACGCTTACTCGAGCAAAGCACGTTCTGGGTTGTGTCCTAGCAAGCTTTCTACTGAGCCAGAATTGTTGTAAAAGCAAAGGAGACAGAGATGAGGGGGGACCACTCAGAACAAGGAGGATCTTCATCTCGTCACTCCAGTTTCCTCGTCCAGCCCGGGGCCTCCCCTAAAGTACCTCACCTGAGCATAGCTACCCGGTGCCACGGGCAGAGAAGAGGGCCCCGTCTCCCTTTTTCTAGGCGCTCCCTGCTAGCTTTGG
The DNA here is from genome assembly GCF_000696425.1 of Galeopterus variegatus. NCBI lineage: Eukaryota > Metazoa > Chordata > Mammalia > Dermoptera > Cynocephalidae > Galeopterus > Galeopterus variegatus. The sequence goes on along the minus strand of NW_007726446.1, from coordinate 550,718 downwards.
TCCCCTTGGTGATGGGGAAAGAAGTCCTGATTGATCACGTCTGAAGGTTAATAACACGCACGAGCGCCGCTCCATACGCACGGGGAACTGGACAACAGAGGTGGCCCCGGAGGGGGCGGAGCAGCCCCGGCCCACTCCCCTCACTCCCCTTTCGATTTCACGCCCCTTAAGGATTCTCCCTTTGCAATATTTAAGCACATTTAATGAATCGCTGTGTTGGGAAAAGCCGCTCACCGTAAAAAGGCGTTGACGGAGAACTTCCCACCAGAGGGCGCCAAGAGCGTCGAGACCCGGAGGCCGGTTCCGTCCGGGTCCTTCCTCCGGCGCCGCGGCGGCGCCGACACCTGGAGGGGCTGGCAGGCTCCGTGACGTACCCACCTCTTCACGCCTCCCCTCAGCCCCGCTAGTGCGTGTTCTCCCCGTTCCTCTCCCTGCTTCTTCTACTTTAGGGCAACATAAAGTGAACCTTTGTGCGTGTCTGGGTGACACCATGAACTCAATGATTCTTTTACTCGTTTCCACAGTGATTTTTATTTTATTTTATATTATTCTCTCTTGCGGTGCAGCAGGAAGGAGTTATTTATGGGCACATCTGGGGCCTCGCTGGTTCACCCGAAGCCCGTCTCGTCTCTCTGAATGTCTTGTCGCCTTTCACCACGACGTAGTGGGAATACCGAAAATCTTATAATCACCGAAAATTCCATAAGGGAGATCGAAGATTGATCCCTGTGAAGATACGATTCGATATAGCTGTGAGGTTTGAAATAACCGCGTCCCCTTTAATGCTAATGAAAATACTGTCGCCTTCTCCCCACCTTACAATGAAAGCCCGTGCACTTTTTAAGGACACAAGAGCATCCTGAACAGCGGGGCGCGAGGTACCACAGCCCCGGGTGTCAGAGCTCCGGTCTGGGCAGGGTGGGGGTGCCCACTCCACGTAGAAAAGTGGGCATGCAGCCTCTCCGCGCCGCTTGAATTGCGCAGTTCACAAGGTGAAGCCTAGGAGTTCCACCCACGGCCCCTCCTCGAGTCTACCCTAAAAGAGATTGTCGCTGAATCAAGACGCACGGAGCAAGGAGTCAGGAAGAAGGAGGCAACAAACCCGGGTGCCCCTAGGTGTGCGCTGTCCCGCATAGACGCCCGCTCGCCCCCTGTCTCCTCGACCTTCTTCTCCCAAGATCCTAGCTTCCCTGGAAAGGAAGATTCGCTTACTTCACCTGTGGCACTAGATTGAGAAATTTCCAACCACTCCCTCCTCTTACCCCAGAATCTAAAATGCTCACCCTAACGCTTAAGCCAAGAAAATAAACTCGTTGGAAAAAGAATCTCCTACAGCACTAGGCACTGCAACTTAAAGCCGAGTGTCCAGCTGCGAGGACATCCCCCTCTTTCTTCTTTGTGGAGAGAAGGAGAAGAATAAAAGCTCCTGCTCTTCCTTACTTTTAAAATGTTTAATTAAAATTAGTAATTAATTAAGCAAATATTTATTAATCACCTACTATGGGCCAGGCATTGTTCTCTTGGAGCTTACGTTGTCCCTGCAATTTATATTATCCTTTGCTCATGGAGGTGACATTCGGTGAAGCAGGGAGAGTAGCAGACTTAGAGACTTCGTGGTTTTTGATTTAATTTTCAATTGTCTCCCACTCCAACTCAGACTCTTGGGCTCAGCAGGGATGGTAAGGAATCGAGGGCCTGGAATTCCACTCAGATCCAGTGCATCAAGTTTTGAGACAGGGTACTGCTTTTTTCAGCACCAAGGACAGCACCCGCGGTTCTGTCCCTCACGCCTCCCTTGCGTCCGTCCGCTTCGGCCACTCGTTCTTGGCCAACCCTGGGTTGCTCAGCTCGCCCCCGCCCTCCTGCCTCCCGGCAGTCACCGCTGTTTGTTTTGCCGGGTTGGGGGTGGGGTATTTGGCCCACTCCTCTCCTCCCCTGTTAAGAATTTGAACTAAAGGTGGCTGTGGTGGTCATTTGGCTCGTCAGAACATTTGGAAACTATATCTTTGTTTGTGTTCTTCACTTTGATCTTTTATTACTCCCCGGGGGTGGATGCTTCAGATATTAGGGGTGGGAAAAAGATATCCTCTCCAGGGACCCACACCGGTGATGAGGGGTGGCCCGGAAGGGCGTGGTGTCCGTCCAGCTGTTTCGTTTGCATTTGATCTAAGGTTTAGCGCTTTGAAGAAATGCGAACGCGACGACCCAAAGGAAAAGGAAGGAGGGGGCGTCGTGCGACCCCTACAGTGTCGCCCCCCCCCGGGATTTTGGGGTTTGCGAGCCTGCAGCCCCGGTTACTCCGTCCTGTCTGCCGAGGACAACAACCTTCCCTTAGGTCAATCGTGACTGAGACTTGGGAACGCGACCCTCCGCTCTTTCCCGGGGAGGTTTAAAGATATTCCAACCGGATTTGGGGCCGAGTCTTCCCCGGAAAGGGAAAAACGGGTGGGCGGGGGGAGTGTAAGGCGTGGAAGAGGCGGCCAAACCGGCAGCGGGGGAAATTTTTTTGCCTAAAATACGGTCAATCAAGGTGAGTAGGTAAGAAACGTCAATTTTTTTTTTTTTTTTTGGACGCACTTTGCTTTTTTAGCCTCCAGGAAAGGTAATTTAAAGCCTTGGTGTTGGTTCATTTTAGCTGGCTCTTGAAGGTCTATTTTAAGTACCTAATTTATGACCAAAGAAAAGGCAGTGCTCACTGTTTAAACGTCTGTCTCCTGAGACGAGGGCTAGGGGGAGCATTGCTTAACCTTGCATTCGGCTTTTCTTTAAGCCGGAGCTCAAGTCCATTCTCTGTGTTTGTTACTTTTAAGTAGCTCTCCGAATCATTCTGGACTTCCCTTGGAGGACTATGGTTAAATTCACACCCCCATCCCAAAAGACCACACAACACTCACTCCTGGGAGGCAGGAAAGGGTTAAAAGTGTGGCGGGGGAGGCAAAATTCCAGTCATTACGCTGGAGAGGACTGAAAATTACAATCATTTCTCCTAAAGAAGAAAGCTGAATTCCTCAGATAATTGTCAAATGGCCCTTCCCCGTTGTTATTCGGAAGATAAAAATATTCTAATATTAAGAAATTAATCAAGGAGGACGGGGTGATTTATATTTGGGCAAATCTCCTTGTGCAAATCTTAAAATGCCCAGTTCTTGCTATTCCAAACATGTACACAGAGCGACCACCAGGTGGCGATAGATTACAATTTCTGAGAAGAAACAACAGGCCCCACAAAGGAGCAGTTCTTCAACGAAGAGTGCAGGCTCTCTCCAGCTCACGTTCATCCTGCCATATTTCACAAAGCAGGACCTTTGTAAATGCTGAGAAATGCTCCGGAAGTGACCTGAAACACGCGGGGTCGTCTATCCATTTGGTGAAAGAGAAGAGGATGCACGGCATCCATTTCTTTCCCACATAGGTGGCCTTCCAAAAGTAACCTTACGAAGTGAACCCTTTGATATTAGGCAAGAAATTGTTTCACAGAAAAACTAGAAACCAAGGAAATAGTAGATGTAGATTGCAGCTGAATAGACGATATATTTCTAAAATCTTCAGATGAACATCTAGGTTTGCAAGCAGAGGTGGAAGGCACCTGGCAATTGCAGAATGAGTGTGGTCTGGGCAGTCCTTTTGCATCGCTGTCTTTCTCTGCTATATCCGGATTCAGATGAGGGGGCAGAGAAAGGACAGAAGAAATAAGTCCCTAAAAGTCAGGGCCACGTGGGAGACTTCAACCGGCCTATGAAGGAGTAGCCAGTTACACCAGTATTCAAACCATTGCTTTAAAAGGTTGTAAGAGAGCTCAATTTGGCATGTTTTAGTTTGAGACAAGTTTCTCAAAGTATTCTCTTAATTTCACTTAGTGACATGATTTTTAATGTTTTTCATTGGCAGGTTGTGAGGTAAGAGAAAGTGGCTTTAGGATGATGATTTTGTGCTGATTTAAATACTCTGCCCCCATCTTTGGTTGAATTAATAAGAAAAAAAACTGAGTTTGGTGCCTGTTATGATAGGAAAGAGATTTTCCTCCTAACACATTATCCAGTGGTAGACAGAGGACTGTGAAATTTCTCATCTTTACAGAATGATCATTTTCATAAAATCCTTTTTATGTAAAGACATTTAGAATAATTTTTACTAGAGATGAAGATACACTTAGGGATCTTATGGCATGAAACACCAAAAGCCTTGTTGCAGAGTAGATGAAGTACTAAAAAGGGGGAAAAGGCATTCACGAAAATTGTTAAAATATATAATTGTACAGTTATGCAGGAACAGGAACTACATAATAAATTCTAAAGATAGAGGGACTTTCGGGGAGCTATTTGTGATGGATTTCAATTAACTCTTACTTCAATTATTCAATTAGGCATAAGGGTATTAACTGGTTAATATTCTATTAAGATCAGGAAATTTCTATCTCAGATGATACTTCTTTTCTGAACTTAATGACCTATTTGTTTACTTGTTAGTATTTATCCTCATTAGAAGCTTCTGGCACACCAAAAAGGGTACTAAGTCCTGTTAAAAAGTCTCATATATAATAGGCACTCCATGAATATTGTTTTCTTTGTTTCTTCCCTTCCTTGTGTTAACTTTTCTGTTCCTAAGGTCAATTTTACCTTAACTCTCCTTATATGTTTCTTTCCAAAAAAGTACATATTTTTCCTTTGAAGTAATACGTGATTGTTAAAGTTTATGACTTTAGAATGATGAAAAATGAAGTAACCTCATCACCCAAATACAACCATGGTTAACACTTCCATTAATTTTTTTCCCTCAGATTTCCCTCTACCCCATGTATAGGCTTAATTTAAAAGTTTCTAGCCTCAAACAGTTATTTGTACATTCATGTTCATAGTAACATTATTCACAATAAACTAAATGTAGAAGCAATCCAAGTGTCCATCAACGAATGGATAAACAAAATGTTGTATATATGTACAATGGAATATTTAACAATAAAAAGGAATGAAGTATTGATATATATGCTATGACATACATGAACCTTGAAGATATTATGCTTTATAATCAGTAAAATAAACCAGTCACAAAAGGACATATATTGCATGATTCCATTTGTACGTGGTACCTAGGGTAGTCAAATCCATAGAGACAGGGTAGAACTGGTGGGAGGGCGAAATGGAGAGCTGGGCTGGCTGGTTAGCTTAGTTGGTTAGAGCACAGCGACCTTATAACCCCAAGGTCATGGGTTTGGATCTCCATACCAGCCAGCTGCCAAAAAAAAAAAAAAAAAGAAAGAAAGAAATGGGGAGCTATTGTTTCATGGTTACAGAATTTCAGTTGGGAAGATGGAAAAAGTTCTTGAGATGGATGGCGGTGATGGCTGCACAATGATTTGAATGTACTAAATGTCACTGAACTATACCCATAAAAGTGGTTAAAATGGTAATTTTTGTTTTACATTTTATTGTAAAACAATAACTTTTAGTTATAAAAATGATACATGACTATGGTTAAAAAAAATTTAAGGGTGGGCCGGCCCGGTGGCGCACTCGGTAGAGTGCGGCACTTGGGAGCGTGGCAGCGCTCCCGCCAAGGGTTCAGATCCCATATAGAGACCAGTCCGCTCACTGGTTAAGCGCGGTGCAGGCGCGACACCGAGGGTTGCGATCCCATTGCCGGTCGCGGTACAGGCGCGACACTGAGGGTTGCCATCCCGTTACCGGTCACGAAAAAAGACAAAAAGGAAAAAAAAAATTTAAGGGAATAAATGAGAGGTAAAATGAAAAGTAAAGCTCATCTTACCTACCTCCCCTTCTCAGGTGCACAACCAGAGATAACCATCCTAACCAGTTTCACATTTCTACTTATACTGCAACTGGCAGAAGGATCCAGCAATTCTCATTCATTGGTTTTGAGTGGCCACAGACATTTGGGGACCTGAGGGTAACCTAGGAGACCAGTTTGGCTTACATAGTCTTTAGGGGTGTTATTGGCATTATCATGTTTACCGTGCTGTGGCAGATACATCAGATACACTCTCAGGTGCAAGTAATAGAACACCTGGAACAAAATGGATTAAATAGTAATAAAATTTATTGTCTTACATAAGATATTCAGGGAAAGGCAGGCACTAAACACAGTTAGTTGACTGAGCCACTAAAAATATCATCAAAGACCAGGTTCTTTGTTTCTGTCAGCTCTGCTGTCCTTAGCATTGGCTTCGCATAGGCTTACTCATGGTTCTGAGATGGCCACCAGTAGCCATGAAATAGCCTCTGAACTGAGAAGGTACTTTGAGACCAAAAAACAAAGCAGTCAACTCCAAACAGTTTAACAAAGAGTTTATTAACTTACACACAGGGAGGACTGGGTGGGTAGCAATCCAGATGTTCATTCAGCTGCTCTCTGCACTGTTTGGAGGTAAGTAGGGGCTTATATAAGAACCTAGGAACAAAAGGTAGTATGTCTACAATATGTTGATGTGGTCAACCTCTGGATGTCTTGTGACTATGATATATTAAAAGTCTTGTGACCAGTGAGCATTTAACTTAAGGGTACCACCTGCATCAGCATGAAAGCTTTCATCTATCTTTATCTTAAATTAGCCTAGATTTTCTGTTATTGTCCTAACTATGCTTACCTTGCTTCAGATATTATAATGGATAACTTTCTATTAAAGAGCTTATGAAGTGGGTGGGTGATGGTCATAGAAAGGGCAAGTGAAGCTAAAGGGACCTGAAAATGGAGTTGACATGGCCTGCATTCCCACAACATCCAACACCTGCACGTTTTATAGCCGAAATCAGCTTAGTTCTGCCCATGCCTAGCAATAACTAGTAGCAAAGGGGATAAAATGACCATGATTTGCTTAAATTTATAATCTTGGGTGGAATGGATGTGGGGGAACCAGCCACAATATGTGTTAGCTGTCTCCTGGTTGGAAAGGGTACATTTTGATTAAAGTTATGCAAGTCGAACTCATCTCCCAGTGCTTCCCTTCCCAAGGCTCTCCACATTTCTGCACACTTCCCCTGCCCTGCTATAACTCATGTCCCCTGATAGCAGGAGAGCTTATTAGGAAAGCCCATCAGAGAGACCTTTATTATCCTTGGTCTGGCCTTGGAGACTTCATCTTACCTGACTCTTGTCAACCTTCAATACTTCATGATATAGGACACTTGTCCAGAATTCCAAAACATTTCCAACAAATCTAGGATTTACTTCACATCTGGCACCATGAGTTCTGTTCAAGGGATCCCCCTTGACCAACATCAATATTTCAGGCAAATACCAAAATTATATATATCTTAAATGTCAACCAGGGTAAAGTTAAGGGCGGAAAACACATTTTAATTAAAGTAAACCTAGGTTATCAATTTGTTTCATATATAAGAAAATGTAGAGTAATATAAGGCTATAAAAGTACCAAAACTGGAGAACAAAGGAGAGGAACCTCCGATCCCACACATGGACTTCTAGGGCAATGGTCTAACTGAACCCCATTGCCACATATTAAGGTTATATTACATGCATTTTCTAAGGTATTAGGTAAATGCCGTATAAATTATCTCCCTTTTTTTTCAATCTTTTCCTCTCTACTGGCCTCGTAGAGAGGAAAGCATAGCATGAAGGGCAGGGCATTAAAGTAAAATGAACTGGATTTAAATTTGCCAATTCCCAGGCATGTGATCTTTAAAAAATTACTTTCAATCTCTCTAGGCTTCGGTTTCTCCATATATAAATTGGTGATAATAATATCTATCCCATACAGGTGTTATGATTAAAAATATTAACATATGGAGAGCTTGCTGTAGTGCCTAACACATAACAGGCTATCAGTACATGTTATTATCCTTCCTATTACACATGCTCACGTTAAATTTTTTAAATATAATACTCCTTTTACCTTATGTCTTCCAATAACACTTCATCTCTTTTCTTTCCTTCATAGTCAAACTCCTTGTTTTCCTTTTCCTCACCTCCAATACACTAAACTCACTGAAATAAGACTTCCCTACCCACCCTCAGCTGATGCTGCTTTTCTTTTCAACAACCACCTCTGTGTTGCTATCCAAACACCCTTTTTAGTTCTTATCTTACTTGTCCTCTGCAACATTTGGCAAAGTAATCTTCAGCATCCTTGAAACCCTTTTCTGGGTTTCTGTGGGTTTTCTGGGTTTCTTTATATCAGTTAGGATGCTTGTGGTAGCAGGTAAAAGAACGTTGATCCAAACTGGCTTAAACAATAAGATTTATCTGGGCCGACCTGGTGGCGCACTGGAGAGTGCGCCGCTTGGGAGCATGGCGGCACTCCCGCCGAGGGTTCAGATCCCATGTGGAGACCGGTTCCCACTCACTGGCTGAGCGCGGTGCGGGTGCAACACTGAGGGTTGCGATCCCGTTGCCGGTCCCCGGTACGGGCGCGACACCGAGGGTTGCGATCCCGTACCAGTCAGTAAAAAAAACAAAAAGGAAAAAAAAGAAAGATTTATCTCATATCAGTAAGCTCAAACAGAGAGGACTGGCTCCCGAGCTGAACATCATCCAGAGACTAGGTTCTGTTTGTTCTTTCATCCACAGCATCAGCTTCATTCTAAGATAGTTCTTCTCATGATCACAAGATGACTGCCAGCAGTGACAGGGGCAGCATGCTTCCTGGTTCTTAACCAGGGGAATGTAGGAACATCACCCAATCATGAAATAAAGTCCTTGATCTTATTGGGCCAATGCAAGTCACTTGTCCATCTCTGGGACTATAACTGTTACCAGAGAAATGCCATGCACTGACTGGCCAAGGGTGAAGTGAGCATTCCTGAGTCTCATGGCTATGTGTGTGGGGACTGAAAATCTAAACAGAATTAGGGCTCTCTTTGCAAAGAAGCAGTGAGGGATGGATGCTGAGGAGGCAATCGACAGTATTCACATTTGCTTTCCTAATTCTCCTCCCAGCTGTTCTTCTCAGCCTCGTTCTCTTTCTTGACTACAATTTAAATGTTGGTAATCATTATAATTTTATCTTTGGTCCTTTTTTATTTAGACTACACTCTTCATGGGCCATCCATCCACTCTGTTTCTTTCATTACTATCTCTCTAATCTGATGGCTCCTAAGAAAGGTATATCTTCAGCCCATGTGTCTCTTCTAAGCTCTATACTACAAATTCCAAAAAACCTGTTAACGCTTACCCAGTACTTCCTGTGGTAGGCAGAATAATGCACCCCTCTACCCACAGAATGTCTACATTGTAATTCCTGGAACCTGTGACTATGATAGGTTACACAGCAAAGGGAAATTAAGGCTGCTAATCAGCTGACTTGAAGATAGGGAGATTATCTTGGATTATCCAGATGGGCCCAATGTAATCACGAGCATCCTTAAAAGTGAAAGGGGAGACAGGCAAGTGAGAACAGAGGGATGGTAGCATGAGGACTTGGTCAGACATTGCTAGCTTTGAAGATGGAGAAACAGACCCATGAGCCAAGGATTGCTGATGGGTTTTAAAAGCTGGAAAAGGCAAGAAAATGGATTTTTCTCCTAGAGCCTCCAGAGGAAATGCGCCTTGATGACACCCTGTCTTTGGCTCAGTGAGATCCATTTTGTAAGATAATAAGTTTATGTTGTTTTAAGCCACTAAATTTGTGGTAATTTGTTACAACAGCAATAGGGAACTAATACTCAACTTGTACAAGTGAACCTCCATCTTCAGCAAACCTGTTTTTCTCTGTTCCTCTTTTTAGGGGTTAGTTAGCATCACCATATACCTAGTTATCCAATTGGGAGTCATCGTTGACCTCTACCTCTTCACCACATTTAATTCATCACCAATTCCTGTCAATTCTACCTCTAAAGTAACCTCTGTTTCATTGCATCTCCTTGCTACCACCTTTTTTCAGGTCACAATTTTGAACTGCTAGAATTATTATGTAAAAGTAGAGTTCTGTATTCCACTCTAGTCTGTTCTCTATACTTTTGGGTTTTAATTTTTTATTGAGACCCAGAGGAAGAAATACTTTTCACATCAAGGTCTAGGGTGCACACACGCTCCTGAATCAGAAGATTGACAAAACAATACTCCCCATACTCTTTTGCAGTGTACACTGCTGTTTTCTATTCTATTTTTTTTTCAAACTCAGCAGTTTGTGACTCTCTGATAATTTCATTACTGACCCATGGATCATGACCTGTAGTTTGAGAAAATATTTTTCTACCTGGCTATCAGAACACTCTTTCTAAAATATGATTATTTTACTTAAAATGCCTCCCCCTACTCTAAGGATAAAGTTCAAACTCTAACATGACCTCTAAGACCCTCCATTACCCAGTCCTTTCATCACTGTCGCTTCATCTTTTTCTACTCTAACTGGTTCATTCCCATTTTGCAATACAACCTTACCTACTAACTTTCTCGACTCAGATTGTGTCTCTGAAAGAAAAAGACCTGCTTCATGGAGGTTATATTCTCTAGCAGGTAGGTAGAAGATAAAAAGAACAGATAATAAGCATTTCAGATACTGACATGTGCTAAAAAGGACATAAAACAAATGATATAAAAATGCCTGAAGTGGTGGTCATTCATGAGGTACTAAAAGTATGGATTCTGGTACCATCATGTCCAGGTATAAATTCAGGCTGTACAAATCAATGGGTGTAAAATGGCAGGCAAAGTACTCCCTCTCTCTCTGTGTGTGCCTCAGTTTTCCCATCTGAAGAATGGGGATAACAATAGTGCTTCGTGGGGTTGTTGGATTAAATTAGTGTGTGTAGAGCAGTTTGAACAGTATCTGGCACATAGTCAGTGCTACATAAGTATTTTCAAAGACTATTTCCTTTCTGAGTAATTCACATTGAGCTAAGCCCTAAATAATAGGGAGGAGCTCGAACTAAGAATATGGATAACTTAAAAGAACTCTGTACAAAATGAAGAACAATTGTACCAAAATGTGGCTCTCTTTATATTTCCATGGTATATATTAATGAAAATATATGCTGCTTAAACCAGAGCAGCAATGTTCATGGCCCATCTGCCCACTCGCCAGGGCTCTCATCACTCAGCTCCTGGCTGCTTTCTCCTTCACTCTCATCGCTGCTGCCTTCGCTGTCTTCACCATCTTCCTCAAGATTCTGAGCTTTCTCTGCCACAGAAAGGAAGAGAGTTATTTAACATGTTTCCTACTATTTCCACACATCGAAAATCATAATTCATAATCACTCCTCTCCCTACCAAGAAATACATATTTTTGAAACATAAGAACTGAGCCCAAGTTTGCTAACTGTATGTAGGGTCAAAGCAGTAGTACAAGGAGGAAATATATTCTTACTGTCATAAGGATGTTTGTGGTCTTAGTTAATTTAAAACATAGATCTATAAAAACATTTTTTACTATTGTCAATGAAATTCTTTTTTTTCCTTTTTGTCTTTTTTCGTGACCGGCAACGGATCGCAACCCTCAGTGTCGTGCCCGTACCGGACCGGGACCGGCAACGGGATCGCAACCCTCGGTGTTGCTCCTGCACCTCGCTCAGCCAGTGAGCAGGAACCGGTCTGTATGTGGGATCCGAACCCTCGGCGGGAGCAGTGCGCCACTGGGCCGGCCCCATCAATGAAATTCTTTAATAGAATGACAAAGTGAGACTTAGGGTAATTTAGAAAGTATTGGGGGCTGGCTGGTTAGCTCAGTTGGTTTGAACATCGTGCCGACAACACCAATGTCCAGAGTTCGATCCCTATACTGGCCATCAAAAACAAGCAAAAAAACAGGGTATTGGCTTTCCTTGGAATTGTGGGATAACCCCTTTAACACATGGGGATGATTTAGGGTATTCTGCTTGTTGATATTAATGCCTGGTACTCAGGAGCCTGATTTGCTTGGGAAGTTTCACCCCACAGAGAGATGCGGTTATCTTGGTTGTTCACAGAGGACAAACTGGTTTCACTAAGCCATTCAAGACAGCATTTAGCCTTTTCTTATCCACTTCCTGAAGATGCATTTAGACAATCTCCTGGGATAATGAGTTTTTGAACAGTGACTTCTCATAGTTCTATGACAAAGGAATTTCCTTTAAAAAAATTTTTTTTTGGCAGATAGCTAGTATGGGGATCTGAACCCTTAGGAATTTCAATTTTTAAAATTACCCATCAGTAACATTTCTTCAATAAGTGTGGAAAACTCCTTGGCCTCAGGATTTTCTGGTTCATAGATTAGGACTGAAAATGGACAACAGAATGTGTGTTATTAATGTTCAAAGTGTTTCAGCAAACAGGTTCCTTACAATGAGATTGAAACTGTCAATCAGCAGGTGAAAATGCACAAAGTGATAAACACCAACAGTAATACCACAGGTATATCTAAGTGCAAGTAGAGACAATGTTCCACTTATATGTGGTGCTTTGTAAGAGAAATGATCCTCATTACATTTTCTACCCCCTATCCAAAGAATGCAATCTCCACCATCTCAATATGGCTTCCCTCATAGGCCAGTATTTCATGAATGTAATCACTCCCCAAAGAAGGTACAAATCCTGAAAAATATGGAGACTTTGCTAATGAGAAGACTGAGCATCTAGAGGTCTGTTAATTCCTCATTTCGTCTGATCCACCCAATGTCTATATGACATCCTTTACCATGTGTCTCATCTAAACACAAAGGAACAGAGTTTTTTTTATGCAGCCTCTTCCATGGTAGACATGCCATTTTTCATATCATCTTTCAAATAGTGAAAACTGATGTTACTTCTTTCTCTTTGCTCTGACAACTTTTACTCTAGTCTATACCCCAGTCATCTCCTGCTGAGCCATGTTCTCCTCTCCTCATTGGACCCATTGTTTTTAGCACTATTTCTTCCTTTTTGCTGATCCTTTACGTGACTGTGTCACCTTTCCTTTGGACTACACCAATAAGCTTTTTAGGTTTGTTGATATGTTATCAATGTCCTAGAGGCCAGAAAGATTTATATCTTTTATTTCAGAGTTTTCTAAACTACTACTTTTTTCAGATCTTGCTCTATAGAGCTCTCTTCCTTCTTTCTACAAGCCTTGAGGAGTATTCATAATTCTGTGCGATATCCTGGTGGCCCCCAGGGGGCACTGAAACATCGAGTGTGCTATTCTGGCTACCAGTAAGAGATAATTGTGGTTGGTTCAGCTAGGCCCCACTGGCTCAGAGACCCAACCCATGCCTTTTATCCTGACACACCAAACCAGTCACTTTACTTCCTAATCCAGTAACATAACAATTTATCATCAATCTGCGATAGCATGACCGTGTGCCTGCTCAGAAGCTGCTTTTAAGGATCATTATAGATACATACAAGGTGTTTCTATTAAAAGTGTCTTTTTATACATTTTAACTTGGAATAAAATATGCTTATCATTAGAAGCCTAATTCCTTCTCTGAGGCTAAGCCTCTTTCTAGAGCAGGGTTTCTCCGACTTGCTTCTTTTTTTTTTTTTTTTTCCTTTTTGTCTCTTTTTTCGTGTCCGGCAATGGATCGCAACCCTCAGTGTCGCGCCCGTACTGGACCGGGACCAGCAACAGGATCGCAACCCTCGGTGTTGCACCCGCACCTCGCTCAGCCAGTGAGCGGGAACTGGTCTGTATGCGGGATCCGAACCCTCGGTGGGAGCGTGCCACCGCGCTCCCAAGCGGCGCACTGTAGCAGTGTGCCACCGGGCCGGCCCCCAACTTGCTTCTTTAGATACTAGTTCTTAATACATATTTGGAAAGCTAGGTTAAATAAACTAATCAGGTAAAGCTTACAGTAAGGAGTACCTACAGGATTTCACAGAACCATTACTATGCCCATAACTATTATGAATCTTATAGAGAGAATTTGTAATTCCAAATTTATTTAACAATCAATCATTTTTTGGTGGAACACTTATTAAGAAATTTTGAACTAACATTCCTTAAAACGCAGTTTAGGAAACTTCATGTTGGAATTAGGATTATCCCATGGGATTGAAGTATGAGATTAGCTACCCCTATGCTTTATAACTACTGTTGGCAACTGTCAATTTTCAGAGAGAGGGTGGAAGGTATCTGCTTTGAAACTTAGCCCAACAATATCTATTCTAGGTGACAAATCAAAAATTCTTCTTACTCTTTGGCAGGATAGTAGGTTTTGTAAATTGTTAAGAGAAGATTTTAGCACATGCAGTTGGTGTCCTGGGGTTTGTTTCCCAGCCTGGGCACCATAAGGGAAGCAGAGCCTAGTATGAGTCCTGGAGAAAGACTGCCAGATGTGAATCCTGGTTATGCCACTGTCTAGCTGGGTCACCTTGGGGAGAGTATTTAATATCTCTGTACTTCAGTTCTTACATGTAATAATACTGTCTACCACACTGGACTGTTTTGGCAAATCAATCAGACAATGTAAATAAAATGCTTAGTCCAGTCCTTGGTGCATGGTAAGTGCTGAATAAATGTCGGTTATTATTTGTATTCCTGAAGTGGTTCTGGGCCTAGAAAGAGGCTTGGTTTCTTCCCAAGCACTCAGTGGACGCTTTCTTCTGGCTGCAGGGCTGGGGCAGGGGAGCAGGGGGTTCTGCTGCCTGTGGGGCTCTATGGGGCTCTGTGTTCCTTAGACTAGGGGCTATTCTAGAGCAGAAAACTCTTGTGCTGTACACTGTTGCATCCCTAGTAGAGTGCCTGGCACATAGCAGGAGCCCTCAAAATGTTAAAAAATAGGATAAATATAGACAAATCAGTAGGAAGCAGTCTAGGCTAATAGGAAAAGCATGATTTATTTTACTTAAAAAGAAATAGAAAACTTTGTAGGAACTATCTTTTCTGAAGATACATCTGTATTTATGTTAGACCTATAGTGATGAGAACCATTTTGGTTTTCAAGCCATTATTCTCTAACATTTACAATTGTTATAATTGATGAGATAGGTCTTCCAGGGCCTCAGTCTTTTTTGTGTAGAATCTCAGGCTGCCTGGGGGTGGAAGTGCAGTGCCCTGAGAAGGAGCTGCAGATTTCTGACTCACAGGCAAAGTGACCAAGAAATAGAAAGATTGATTGGCACAAACTCTCATAGTCATTCATGAGATAAATGAAGAAAAGTACTTTGGACTCTTCACTTTCAGCCCCCACTGGCTGGCAGGAAATGGAATGAAGCATAGATATCAGTTCTGCATGAGACAGCAGGAAAATGGCTAAGGAAATATTAGGGCCATATAAAAACTGTATATGAAAGACATAAAATTCAAGCCTATGCCAATAGATAAAATTTCTTGAGAGAACCCAATATTGTACAAATTTTTTAGAAGGCAGGCAAAGAGAAAAGAACCCAAAGGGCATCTAGATGCTAGGTGGGAAACCCTATAGCCAAATGAAGATATAAATGACTATACTATACAGTAATTAGCAAGAAAACACTCCAGGAACCAGCATCTTCTTTCAAGAAAATTAATGTACATGACATTTCTGAAGGGACAAGGATGCACTATTTTATATAAATTGCCTCATATACAAGTAAATAGATATACTAGTCAACCACAGGAGCCATTTGTAGCCTGATTGATCCATAAAAGTATTTTCCAATTCTCTGCCTCCTTTACCAGAAAATAAAGGTTATTAATCAAATGAGGAGATGGAAATATTGTAGCAAAATCATAGGCTCTCAAGTTAGACCTGGGATGTAATCCTAACTCTACCACTTAGTAGCTATGTGATCTTGTGTGAAATAGCTCTCCTTGCTTAGCCTCAGTTTCCTCATCTGTATAGTGGGATTAATGATACCTGCCTCACAGAATTGTTTTAAGAATTAAACAATGTATTCAAGAATGCCCCGAGGTAGGTGCTCAATACATACATATACAAATACATAAATATGTAAATACATAATCTACATTTATGGACACAAAGTTATAAATTTGTAAATACACTGTATATATAGAGAAAGAGGGAGTGTTTTTGTAGAGGAGCTAGAAGATGGAAAAACAGACAGACAAAAGAATATCACATTTATTGTAAAGTATTTTGGGGTCCATCCTAGATAAGAAAAATTCATTTTGTCTGTTGCTCTGAATACAGAAAGGGATTTTTGGGCAGCCCTCAATCAAGTGTTCTCACAAGCATCACAGAACTAGTGCTTCCTCCCACTGCGACAAAGCCTATATCCTACTCTCCCTTCTTCATTGACCTTGCTTGGCATTGCTAAATCTGAGCCTCCCTAATTTCAAAGCCTTGGTTGAGAATCTGCCTCAGGGGTAGTCAATCGTATTTTGCACAGGCACTCTCAATTCCCTCACCTCTGGCCTCTCTGCCCACATTTCCTGTCAGGGCTTTCTTCTTCTTGGGAGCAGCATTCTCTCCCAACTGGCGCCCAGAATCATGGTGCCTGTCTGAGAGCCCTCCAGAGCTCCCTCTCCTATAGTCTAATCCTTAGTTCCAGAGGCACTGACAGAAAGAGTAGACAGTGTTACTGGGTGAGCCAATAGGGATGAAAAACCAACTCTGTGTAATGTCAACCCCAAGAGGATTTAGAGCCCGCATGTTTTAACTACTTGCTGTGGATTGAATGTCCCCTTCAAACTCATTGAAGTTTAAATTGTGTCACCCAAAGTTCCAGGTATTGGAAACTCGCCTCCCACTGTGACAGTGTTGAGAGAGTGGGAAATCCTATTGTAATGATTGAAAGTTGGGGCCTTGGGGAGGTGATTGGATTGTAAGGGCCATGCCCTAGTTAACGGGTGTGGTTTTGAGGAGTTTAAAAGGAGAGCATGCGACAATCTCTCTCCCTCTCTGCTTCTACCATCTCACAATGTGATACCCTGTGTTGCTAAAGCCACCACAAAGGAAGACCCTCACCAGATGTGTTCCCTGAACTTTGGACTTCCCAGCCTCTGAAACTGTAAGCAATAAATTTCATTTTCTTATAAATTACCTAGTATTTTGTTATAAGCAACAGAAATGGACTAGTACACTCCTGCTTCCTCTCCAGCTCCCAGCATAATGCCTGGTACTGAGCTGGTGCTCAGTATGCATTTGTTGGAAAGAGGGAAGGAAGGAAAGAAGGAAGGAAGGGAGAAAGAGAGGGAGGATGTTTTCAAAGGGATAAAACCCTGTTATGATAGATCAGTTTGAACTTTTTCATCCCCATTGATCTGATGTTTAATGTATATTCACTGGTTCAAGTCAGGTCAACAAGCTTTACGGAGCACCTGCTGTTTATGTAGCATACTGCAGGCCTAACAGCCCAACCGACTGGCAAATGTGGTGGTATCAGTCCATATATTCTGTACATGTATCTTCCTTCAGCCAGAGGCTTTCTTTTTTTTTTTTCCCTTTTTTGTCTTTTTTTCGTGACTGGCAACGGATCGCAACCCTCAGTGTCGCGCCCGTACCGGACCGTGACCGGCAACGGGATCACAACCCTCGGTGTTGTGCCCGCACCTTGCTCAGCCAGTGAGCGGCCGGTCTGTATGTGGGATCCGAACCCTCGGCGGGAGTGCCGCCACACTCTCAAGCGGCGCACTGTAGCAGTGCGCCACCGGGCCGGCCCCAGCCAGAGGCTTTCTAAAATGATTGATCGATATGAAAACAAAATATATAAATTTCCCACAATTAGGCTTCACAAGAGATTCAGAGAACGGGGAGCTAGAACTACAGAATGACTCACTTCTACATTAGCCATCAGAGAGAAGGAAGGTGTTGTGGAGAAGGAGGCTTGGGTTCCCATTCTGGCTGTGTCACCATGAGCGTCACTGTGAATAGTGCTGAGCCAGCTGCTTACCTCTCTCTGCTTTAGTTTCTTTATAAAAATTGAGGATTAGGGCCGGCCCGGTGGCGCACTGCTACAGTGCGCCACTTGGGAGTGCAGTGGCGCTCCTGCCAAGGGTTCGGATCCCACATACAGACCAGTTCCCGCTCACTGGCTGAGCGAGGTGCGGGCGCAGCACCGAGGGTTGCGATCCCGTTGCCGGTCCCGGTCCGGTACGGGCGTGACACTGAGGGTTGCGATCCATTGCTGGACACGAAAAAAGACAAAAAAGGAAAAAAAAAAAATTGAGGATTAGACATGATTCTCTCTGAGGATTCCTTTTGACTGGAAATTCTATGTTTGTGGAACACCAAAAATAGTTTTGACCAAAATATTTTATTTGATGGCTCTAAAGGTCAAATGTGCTTGAAAGGATTAAACAAGGCAAGTTATTTACTTCAGATATAAAATAGGTAGTGTAAAAGTACTCAAGAAACCCATTTTTAAAATTAGCTGATGATTCTATCCATAGTGGGGACTCTGTGTGTGGCAAGCGAAGGAAGACCCTCACAATCCCTGTGCTACATTTTCACTTCAAGGATTTTACCACAAGACTTAATTTCCAACACTAGTTAATATTTTGAGTCCTACTATCAATAAGGTTTAATTGTAGAGTTGCCATTTTCTCTTTTCAAATAACTATGACTAATATGTTAGAGGAAAAGATGGGCAAGATAGTTGAAAAGATGGTGGATTTCAACAGAGAACCAAAGCCTTTCCAAATCGTTAGGTGAACATTCTAAAACTGGAAAATATAATCTTTGAAATAGAGAATGCACTGGATAGTTTTAACAGCAGATTGGACACAGGAGAAGACAGGATAAATAAATCCAAGAACAGATCAATAGAAAATACACAAACTGAAGCACAGAAATGAATTAAAATAAGATACAAGGAAGAAAAGAGAGAGAATAGGGCGTAAGTGGTATTTGAAGGAGTAATGGCCAAGAAATTTTCAAAGCTGATGAAAACATCAACCCAAAGATTTAAGAAACTCAGCAAACCCCCAAACAATATAAATACAAAGAAAACCACAACTACTTTGAACATCGAGTCAAACTACCAGAAACCAAAGATAGAAAGAAAAATAAAGCAGATCATATCATTCCTCTTCTCCAAAGCCTCTCGTGGTTTCCCACCTCACTCAGGGAAAAAGGCAAGCCTCTTGAACTGAGAAAAGGTCATCTGCAATCTACACGATCCCTGCCCTGTAATAGGAGATGTTGTCTCCTGTTAACTTGCCCTTGCTCATTCTGTTCCAGTTCCACTGTCCTCCTTGCTGTTCCTCCCATCTTAACACATTTGGTATTTGTCCTGCCTGACACACTCTTCCTCTAGATACCCACATGGCTAGTTTCCTCAACTTCTTCAAGTCTTTCCTCAAGTCTTTCAGTGAGGCCTTCCTGGACCATCCTATTTAAAACTGCTTTGCCTTCTCCCAGTACCTTCTATTCCCCTTTCTTTATTTTTCTCCATAGCACCTATTATTTATGACACACTATTTATTAGTTTATTATCTGTCCGACACTAGACATATGTGAGATTGTTATGTCTTGTTGACTGCTGTATTTCCAGTGCCTAGAGCAGTACCTGGCACAGGTAGGCACTCAACTATTTGTGGAATAAATGCATGTTAAGTAAGGTTCGACTGCTGCACTGCTTGACACTTCTATGAAACTAAAGGCATAAAGTTATCACTAGGATAAGGATTTTGACTTATTTACTATTGGTGGTAATTAGTCTATATGAGTCTACATTAATTTTATTCCACTAAAAGATACTCTAGAAGTCTAAATTAGTCCTATACCAATCAATCTAATTTACTATCAAGGAATCACTGAGACACTACAAGGAAATTCACTAGACATGATTATCAAACCATCTTACGTATTATGGAATTTGTTTCTAGAAACAAATATTGGAAAATATGAAAGTATTTTGTACTTACTCATCTGACATAGTTTTTTTGCCAGATGGTAGTCTCGGCCCATTTCTGCTTTCAGGAACTGGAAAACATTAAATTCTTCAGTGAAGTAGTTTCAGAGAGAATTTAAATGTCACTTATAAACTCCCTAGAAAATATTCCATTAATGATTAGTTATTTTGTGTTTAACATTTACACATTTTTCCAGGAAAGAGCCTATAATCAATCAATCAAGGATAGTTAAGGCCCTCTGATGCCAAGGCAACATGGAATAAATATGAGAGCCCTGATTTGCTACAGCCACACTGTGTATGTACTACTGAACAATTGGAGGATACCTAGGCTGACTCATTCAACTGGCACAGACAGTGAAGACATTAATCACTTTAATATACCTTTGGTTCAGACACAGGCTTTATCTGTGAGCTTAGTCCCTAATTCCACGACAGCACTTAGTTGAAAAAAATGTAGAATCACAATTATGTACATTATGTACTTTCAATATTTTCCAGCATTGCTATTATATCATCCAGTTTTACTTTTATTATATTTATTATATTTTTTGTTACAAATAATATTTTTTATGTAGGAAATTTAAAAGTAAACACATTCTGTCTCCAATTAAAAAGCACCTATATTTCTACCATCTAGAGACGTTTATTTTTAACATATTCATGTATATCCTTTTAATATTGTTTTCCATAAATAAAGACATACATATTTACAAAAAAACCTTAAAAAGTTATTCAGTAACTTTTTTTCAATAAGCCACAAACTGTGCTCATTTTCTCCCAATAGCATTAAGTATTCTTATATATTTTTCCTTACATAGGCTACAGTTTACTAATCTTCCACTATGAGCTATTTAGGCTGTTTCCATTTAAAAAACCCTAAACTTTGATGATTATTATTGCCTGTGTGTGACATATTCTGAACCACATGCTGGTACACGAGTTTTACTCTGCAAGAGACAGGGCACTGAGTAATATAGAAGAGACATTTCTCACACATTTTCAGATATTTGACAAATACCTAGGTATGATTTTAAGAAGTAGTACTTTACCAATTTTCTAGTTTCTCCATGTTTTTTTTCATATTTTTCTAATGTAAATAGAACTCTTCTAGAGATTTTTCTATAAATCATTAATTTAATCAAAATTCTCATTTATTCACATGTTAATAAATGCGGTGCTCAACTTGTGCAATAGAATTCTTATATTTAAAAAATCTATTCCTGTCTAAATGTTAAGACATTTTCATTCTTTTTTTTTTTTTGGTGGCTGGCAGGTATAAGGATCTGAACTCATGACCTTGGGGTTATAAGGCTGAGCTCTAACCATCTGAGCTAACTAGCCAGCTTCTTCATTTTCTTTCTTATTTGTGTTTTTTTTTTCAATTTTAATTATGGTACATACTGGTTTATCTATGTCATTTTTTCCCCAAATATCCAGCTCTTGATATATTAATTTGGTTTTTACTTTGAATTATTAATTTCTTTAATTCTTTTTCTTGTTCTCCTTATGTTTATTTTGTTATTTTTTTTAGTTACTGTCATTAATATTTAGTTCATTTACTGTCATTCTTCCTTGAATCATCATAATCATCATTATCATCATGATAGCATTTGAAACTTTAAGCTCTTTTTAGAAATTTTAATACTTAAAATCTCTATTTTCCAAATAGTTTATAAGTTTAGCTTTGATTTTCCTTTTTAACTAAAGTGTCATTCGGAAGGAATATCTTTTAGTTTTAAGTGGTTTTAACTTGTTATTGTAGTTATTTTTGTTATTAATGCCTAGTTTCATTGATCACGTTCAGGAAATGTTATTAATGTCTAGTTTCATTGATCATGGTCAGGAAATGTGATCAGTATATTATGCAGTTATTGTTTATATTTTAAAAATCTCTTTATCATGGAAAAGTTAAATACATATAGCAGTAGAGAGAATGGAAAAGAAAATCATGTCCCCAATTCTCAGGTAGAAATTTGGATCTGCACAAAGCTATGAAGAACTGGTACATATGAAATAGTATATATGTGGGTAAGTAAAAAGGACATTTAAGAAAAGATTTTAAAATCTATTTAGAAGATAATTGATGTTTTAAAACAAAAATGTATTGTGGGACTTAAAACATACATAGAAGTAAAATTTCAACAATAGCCTAAAGGATGAGAAAGGGAAATGAAGGTGTACTGTTATGGAGTTCTTACAACATACATGAAGTTGTAAAATGCTAATTAAAGGTAGACTATAATATCACAAGTGAAGCAAAATTGTTTTTTTTTCTCCACAGTATTATCAATAAACATTTATGTGCAGTTTTCGAGTGTGATGTTTCAGGCTTTAGTGCCTTTGCATGTGCTGTTTCCTAGGCCAGGAACATCTTTTCCACATATTTATTGGATGAATTCCTATAACTTCCCTCTTCCTTCAAGTTTCTAAGATTCCACTCATGTCTCTTCCTCTAAAAATCCTTCTCTTATCCCTTGTTCCTCCTGGTTCTTTTCCCAATTAGTTACTTCTTCCTCCTTTTTCCCAGAGAACTTCACAAATAGTTTTACTAGAATGTATTTCATTTTATTGTGATTATTTATATATGTGCCTGTTTTTTTTTTTTTTACCTTTTTGTCTTTTTTTCGTGACCGGTAATGGGATCGCAACCCTCGGTGTCGCGCCTGCACCGCGCTCAACCAGTGAGCGGACCGGTCTCTATATGGGATCCGAACCCTCGGCGGGAGTGCCGCTGCACTCCCAAGCGCCGCATTCTACCGAGTGTGCCACCGGGCCGGCCCCTATATGTGCCTGTTCTTAAAGGCAAGGATATATCTCCCTTATTTATTTCTATATCCCCAGCAACTAGCATGGTGTCCAGTATGTAGAAAGCATTCCTTAAAATAGTCTTTAAAGAGCTTTCTTAAAAAAAAAAACTTCTCTTACTCCTGCCTCTGCCCTCCTAGAGTACTCTATGTCACTTCCAGAATCATCTTTACCTCCAACTTGGTGAAAGTAGTAAGATATGAGTAGCCAGATAAGCATCTGTACGTAGGCAAGGATCTTTTTACTAATTTTTAAAATCTTCAAGTCTATATGCTATTTAGTTACTTCAATATTTTTATGTTTCTTTAATTATAATGCACAGGTGAAACTTACTTCTGCCATTAACTCTAATGGTGCATGAGTAACCTTTTTAGGGTTACTGTCTTCATCATTATCTTCATCATTAGTATCATCTTCACCACCATCATCTGTTGATTCTGACAACTTATCATCAACGTCCTGAAGGCAATACTCATTATTTTTCTTCTGCTGTGCAATGACTACATCTTTGCCCGCCTCACCTAAAACAGAATATATATAATTTAGTCAATAAACAATGAATGAAAAGTTCAAAAATTAAATTTTGCCAGATCCTATTATCATCCATGAAACTGATACATTAATAATGGTAACATAAGAAACATAACAAAGTTATATGCCATCACTTTTCTGAACACTGAATTTATTAATTCATTTAATCCTCTCAACATCCTAATGAGGTATGTACTATTTTTATTCCAATTTATAGATGAAGAAACTTGAGGGACAGAGAGGTTAAATAACCTGTCCCACCTCACACAGCTAATTAAGTGGTAGATCTGGGCGTTAATCTGCCTCCAGAGTCCAGATTCTTAACTATACCCTGCATTATTTTTTTCTAATACACATTAAAATAAGTATACTATTAAAGTAATTTTTTAAAAAGTCTACTATGTGTCTCCTAAAATCATCTTGGAAACACTACTGAGTGAGCCTGCTGACTTCTTTGATTTTATGGACACAGTTTCAAACTGAACTTGTATTATCTCCACCCCTTTCTTGAAAGATTTTGAATGCCTGGGAAGTCTTGGGAGATGTCCTCTCTGATGGTAATGTGGCTATCAGCTACTCTGAATAATGTATAAACCCTTGTGTCAGAAAGAAGAAAATGAGGAAATCTAGGAGAGCTCCAGAGAAGATAATGTTAAGAAAATAGAAAAAAAAAAAAAAGACAAAAAAGGGCTGGCCTGTGGCTCACTCGGGAGAGTGTGGTGCTGATAACACCAAGGCCCCGGGTTCGGATCCCATATAGGGATGGCCGGTTCGCTCACTGGCTGAGCGTGGTGCTGACAACACCAAGTCAAGGGTTAAGATCCCCTTACCGGTCATCTTTTAAAAACAAAACAAAACAAAAAAACCACAAACATAAAAACCAAAAACAAAGATAAAACTCCTGACTCTAAAACAAACTCCTGATTCTAGACCAAAAGTGCTACCCTGAAAAGGGATATCGAGTCCTTCCAAGAATATGGTGGCTGGATTACTCAGGCCATCCACCTACCTGCCTCTGTTTCATTTACAGTCTCCATCGGCTCACAGCCACCCTGATCTTGCAGTATGCATCCAGTCTGCCCACTGACTCACCACACTGATGTCATCAGGGGAAGGTCACAATAAGGAATTAAGAATATCCTGTGATGTCACAGGAACTGTCTCATTCAATTCACAAACACTTTAGCATCATGACACAAGTTTCTTGATCCTTAGATCTGAAGTAGTACTCTCCCCAGGTGCTATTTATTTACATTATAGCACCTATCACAACCTGTAATCATCTGGCTTGTTTGTGTTTTTAATTGTTGCCTATTTGTCTCCCACTAGAATATGAATTTATTTAATCTTATTTATTTCTTTATTGAAACATAGTTGATTGTACATATCTGTGGGGTACAGTGTTGAATATCCTACCGGTGTGCAATATGTGATGCTCAAGTCGGGATAAGTAGTGTATTCAACATATACAATGTAATTTATTTTTTGTGGCCCTTTACCAATTTCTTGCTAACCGCTCCTCCCCCTCTCCCTTTCCTACTCTGGTGGCCTCAGTTCTCTCCTTTTGAAAGATCAATGAATTACTGTGATTGTCCTTCCTTCCTTCCTTCCTTCCCTCCCTCTTTTCTTCTTTCTGTTTTTAGCTCCCACTTATGAGTGAGGACATGCAATAATTCTGTGCCTGGCTTACTTCACTTAACATAATTTTCTCTAAATTCATACATGTTGCTGTGAATGGGAGAATTTCGTTCTTTTTCTATGGCAGAGTAGTATGGAATGTGAACTTCATTAGGGCAAAGACCTTGTCTATTTTGCCAACTATTGTATCCATAGCTTCTAAACCAGTGCCTGGCACTCTGATGAATGGAACTTGCTAATGCTTTCATAGATATTTTAATTCATTCCAGGATTTAATACTTTATCATGATCATCTTATGTAAAGTATACCCATGGTCCCATACCTGGCTGCATATCCGAATCACCCAGTACAGGAATTTGAAAAACTACTGATTCCCATGACCAGCCTCAGACCTACAAAGTTGTCAACTCTGAAAGGTCACGGAAAAGGAGGGCTAAATTAGAAGCCACAGTTACTCATTTCAATAAAACAAATGTTATTACCTGTGCTTTCTTTTAAGAAGGAAGAGGACCACAGATCAGACTGTAGATTTAAGATATCTTTATTTTCAATGCTCTTTGAAGATATTCTATTTTCAGTATTCTTTAAAGAGGCTTTATTTTCATTATTCTTTGAAGAGACTTCCTTCCTAAAGGTTAAAGTAGATAGTAAAAAAATACTTCCCTAGGTCGCAGTTCTGTTTAATGCTTTATATGGGTTCATAAACACACACAATTTAATATACACACACAATATAATATACCTATAATATGCCAATAATAAGCTAAATAGCTAAAATGTGCTATCTTCTTTGTGGAAAAGCATTACAAATAATTTTTACAGATTAAAATTCTATTTCAACCTGGCATTTATTATTGTGAAACAATTCTTAGGATCTTTTCAGAGTTCTTTAACATAGAGCATATAAGCAACCAGCTATATATATGTTTTTGGTATATCATTGTGATATGATGGGATAAAACTAAGAAAATTAGCTTTGAGGGTTTTTTTGTATGTGTTTGTTTTAATGCTTATAAATTAATTCTTGCCACTGCTAAATGCTATACTTATGGAGAGAGTCCAACACTAATATTAACCCTTGATCATAACACAAAATAGTCTTTTTCATTAAGTAGCTGAACTAAAAATGGGTTAACTTTATTTTTTAGACTTTAAGCCTGAAGTCTCATGTCAGTAAATAAAGCATTGAGACAAGGATTCTTGTGTGGTGCACTCTGTTCACTAAGACAGGCACCCACGTTTGTGGAATAATAACACCAAGTCTATTTTTTGAGGTCTTAAGAATCTTTCAGTATGTCTCCTTCACAAAGTTTAAAAAGTTCAACTTCTCGGGCTGGCCTGTGGCTCACTCGGGTGAGTGTGGTGCTGATAACACCAAGGCCACGGGTTTGAGTCCCAGCAGCCTTGTAACACCAAGGTCAAAGGTTTGGTTCCACTTGCTGGCCAGCTGCCCTCCAAAAATAAATAAATAAATAAATAAATAAATAAATAAATAGGCCTGGGGCCTGCCCGTGGCTCACTTGGGAGAGTGTGGTGCTGATAACACCAAGGCCACGGGTTCGGATCCCATATAGGGATGGCCGGTTAGCTCACGGCTGAGCGTGGTGCTGACAACACCAAGTCAAGGGTTAAGATCCCCTTACCGGTCATCTTTAAAAAAAAAAAAAAAAAAAAGTTCAATTTCTAGTTTGCATGCAAAGATATAAAAAGATGTAAAGTATTATTTTTTCCCCAAAGTTATGGTGGCTCTGTTTTTTTTTTCCCCCATTGAAATGTGAATCCAGAATATTAGTAGTCAAGTTAGTGGTATTGAGCACTGATTTAGCAAATAGGTTGACCAGCTTGTTATATTCTTAATACGATGGGAGAGAATGGAATCTTTACTACCCCAGTATGGGACTAAGACAAAATCCTTTTCTGGAAATGAAAAATACACAGCAAAGATCATTTACATTTGTTCTGCTTCTGTCCCCCCTTGACTTTCTAATTATGAAAGAAAGCATCAGAGAAGAAACTCCACATATGAAAAGTTGAGATATAACTGAAATATTCAATTTCCAGTATGGTGAAATTCCTGTTATGCCAAAGGTCACCACACAAGTTATTACTAGAATTCATATGCACTAATATGTAATCTAGATAGAAGGGCTTTGATGCCTCTTTTCTTCCCTGAATTATAGTATTTCATTGAATCTAGATACCATCTATTTATTTTAAGACGTATCATTGTTTTATGTACCACTAAGATACATCATTGCCAGATATAAGTGTAAGATAACATCAATTTAAGAGATGTTAAAATATGAAAAAGAAAAAAGTGTGCTTTAGAATCTATGAAACATGGTACATATATATTCACTAAGGTATATCCATATGGAGGGGAATTTAGCTAGTATAGTTCTGGGTATTTTAATAATTTGGAATACCTTTATTAATCTTAATGAAACACACATGGAGGTAGCCAACATACTACTCAATGGCCTAAAGATAAAGGAAATATTACTATTTGGAAGCAGAAAAATATCTATATGAGAATTGATCAAATCATGATTTTAACAGTAAATATAAATTCCTTTTATAATCACTTTCTATAGTCTTTCTCATATACAGTCTCAAAGAATCAGAGGCTCAAATTTCAACCTCCTCCTCAACTAAAATCTATTGACTTCCATTTGAGAAAGTGACGTTATTTATGGAAATAAGGCCTCTAACCATTTAAGAAAAACAGATAACTAGTATAGTCTAAAAGATCTGTTGTTAACTTTATTTATTTTTTTTTTTAAAAAGATGACCGGTAAGGGGATCTTAACCCTTGACTTGGTGTTGTCAGCACCACGCTCAGCCAGTGAGCGAACCGGCCATCCCTATATGGGATCCGAACCCGGGGCCTCGGTGTTATCAGCACCGCACTCTACCGAGTGAGCCACGGGCCGGCCCTCTGTTGTTAACTTTAACTTAAATACAGTTATGAATGAGGAAAGATTTAAATTTTTACTTTATATCTTTTGGGAACAGAAGTTATTTAATTTATTACTTACTAAAGTTAGAGTTAGTCAGGTTAGGTATTCCACTGGAACATACTTAAGCTAGAGGGTAGATAATCCAGGTTTTAGAATTTTTCCTTAGTATGTAAAGAGGACAGGACATATTCAGGAAATGTTCCCAAATTTCTATTGGAATTAATAATTTTTTTCAGGAGATTTATATATATATATATATATTTTTTTTTTTCTTTTTTTTGTCTTTTTCCGTGTCCGGCAACAGATCGCAACCCTCAGTGTCGCCCCCATACCGGACCGGGACCGGCAACGGGATCGCAGCCCTCGGTGTTGCTCCCGCGCCTCGCTCAGCCAGTGAGCGGGAACCGGTCTGTATGTGGGATCCGAACCCTCGGCAGGAGCGCCGCCGCGCTTCCCAAGTGCCGCCCGCTTCCCACCGGGCTGGCCCAGGAGATTTATATTTTAAACTTTAAATAATTTATATTTGTCAAACACAGGCCTAAAACCAAAAGTAATTAAAACTTACTTTTCTGCAAATGTTTTAGCTACATTGAGAGAGACTCGTGTCAGTGAGGTGTAAAGTTTGCTTGTCAATCTCAGTCTGCATCCAAAGAGGCATTTACTTAAAGTGTAAAAATGGTAATAAAAAAGAGCTTGTCACTTATTTTAGAAAAGATAAAACATGTGATTCTGTAATAAAAACTACAGGTACAATTTTTTTCAACCTCAAAGAGTTGAGAGCTGTGGATTTGTTTCAACCATTCTCCCCTCACTTCCAAATCTTGACCAAAAACCCAATAGATCTTGGAATCTTGACTAAAACCCCAATAGATCAAAGGTTCAAGACCTAAAAAACTTTGTCTAGCATTAAAGATATATTTTACTTCTTTTTTTTTTTTTTCCTTTTTGTCTTTTTTACTGACCGGTAACGGGATTGCAACCCTCGGTGTCGCGCCCGTACCGGGGACTGGCAACAGGATCACAACCCTCGGTGTTGCACCCACACCTCGCTCAGCCAGTGAGTGGGAACCGGTCTCCACATGGGATCCAAACCCTCAGTGGGAGCGCCTCCACGCTCCCAAGCGGCGCACTCTCCAGTGCGCCACCGGGCCGGCCCGATATATTTTACTTCTACTGCTGAAAATAGTTTGTTAATTAAAAGCAATTTGTTGGGTAAATAAAATCTTTCACACATGGGATTCATGGGGAAAAAAGGAAATAAATGTGGGCTTTGTGTGCACAGAAATTTGAAATTCTTGGATTACACAGTCCACATACTGTGACTGGGACTGGAGTGAAGAATCAGAAGATTAAGGCAAAGAACTGGTTGAAGAAGAAAAGTTCTAGTTTTCCTTAACTCAACCTAGATAGGACTTCTGGCAACCCCACTTGCCAGTCAGCCAGCCTATGGAGCCGGCAGCAGGGTGGAGTGGAATGGAAGCTGCAGTGAGCAAGTTCATCCACTTGGCAGATCGGTCACACTCTTCTCCAGGTGAAGGTCCTGCCTGATTTTCTGTTTTCCTCTTTGATCATTTCTTCCCAGGTCTGGCCCTGTTTACCTTCATCTCTGGGTGAAGTACCTGAGGCAACAATGCTGCATACCTGACAAACTTATTGGCCACACTAATCACCCTTGCTCCGCTC
Source organism: Galeopterus variegatus (assembly GCF_000696425.1). Taxonomy (NCBI): domain Eukaryota; kingdom Metazoa; phylum Chordata; class Mammalia; order Dermoptera; family Cynocephalidae; genus Galeopterus; species Galeopterus variegatus. The sequence continues at coordinate 521,435 of NW_007726446.1, read as the reverse complement.
TGCAAGTGAATTAAAGAGAACATGACCATGTGCCCTTGCAAAAAGAACTTTGATTAGGCAAATGCAATTATTACTGAGATTGAGAGAACAAGTAGTCACTCTGCTTTTCTATTCTGGCCCAGGCTGCATTTGATTTATTCCTATGTGGATCACCCCTTGCTCTAGTTCCAACACTGCTTATTACAGTCTGTGATCACTGGGGCTCATGGACACAATAGTAATTTATTTTCATCAAGGACCTATTAACTTCTACTATTATTATTATTGAAAGATATATCTCATATTTCCCTCAAAAGCAACTAAACATTTCTTAGGTATTTTTCTATTTAAATATATTTTCAACCATGTAATAGGATACATATAATAACATGTAGATTAATATACTTGTTATTGGCTGGTATAACTTTAAATTAAAATAAATATAGATCCTCTGTCATTGATCTGCTTTCTCTTTAATATAAAAATATGTGTTATATTTATATAACTTGCAATATACATAATTTACAACAAGAGTCAAGGTGGACATTTTTAGATTTGACATTATAAAAATTAAGATACGTATTGCATAAGGTAGAATTTTTCCCAGCCAATAATATTCAGAATAAACCAAAATAATATGAATTTGAATAGAAAAATAGCACCAGAAAGGGACATACCAATTTGCCAATAATCCCTTTGAATGTGTTTTATGATCTACTTTCAAACTATACTATTTCATAGAATAAATAGAATTTTTTTTCTGAAAGTAGGAGATAATCATATCAGGCAGGACTTTAATGAATTATCAGAATCAGTGTCCTGAACCAAACAGGTACTTAATATTTAGCTACTAAATTGATATCATACAGTGACTTTTTTTTTTTCTTTTTAAAGATGACCGGTAAGGGGATTTTAACCCTTGGCTTGGTGTTGTCAGCACCACGCTCAACCACTGAGCAACCGGCCATCCCTATATGGTATCCGAACCTGTGGCCTTGGTATTATCAGCATCGTACTCTCCCGAGTGAGCCACGGGCCGGCCCTGTATGATGACTTTTTTAACACCAGTTTCTTCAAGTTGAGGTGATATTTTCTTCATTTAGCAGTAACAATTCATGTTATAGTAAATAAAGAATGTTTAATTTTAAAGTAAATATTCACTTAAAGAGATAATATGAAAGAAATAAGCAAGAATCAAAGGGAAATAGGAATGAGCAGTGAAAATTACTATACAAGAAAAATACAGAATACATGGTGTTAAAACATTAAAAAGTAGAAGTGAATATTATCTATAGCTCTACATTTTTATCAAAATTCATTTTTCATTTTAAATGTCCTATCAAAGTAACAATTGCTTTGACTGAAGCAAAAGCTAAAATGCTAATCATGCATTTCTGGCCTTTCAAATTTAATTGGGTGACAAATGGTTGTATTATCTAGTTCTAATTGCTTAAAGGGCATAGGACAGATCAGCTGCACAATCAAAGACATCTTCTTACTCTGACATTGCTTCATTTGGTTCAGTCATCACTTTTTCTGAAAGAGAAGAAAAGAAACCCTCAGCATTTTATCAACAGTGATGTTTCTAACATACATTTCTAATTGGCAAATGTTTAGAATTTTTTGAAAGACAGGCAATATAATAAAAGATTTAATTGCTAATTCATTCAATCACTCTCAACCATTCCAATATTCTTCTTAATATTTATGATAAAATGGTGGCCAAACATGTTCTTTCTAAGTAATAAATCATTTACCCTTTGGATCAAATACTAGCAATCTGCCATTCTGTCTACTTTTTGGTGCCTAAAATAGAAGCAGAAATAAAAACTAGCATTATCATTATTTTAGTTTGAGGTATTTGTAATAATTTATTAATGGTATTTATATTTCTATTATCTATACTAAAATGTAATTTTATTATAAAGACAATTATTTAAACACTATATAAGTAGATGGTAAAATAGACCCAAAGCATCCTAAAAAATAGCTTGTATACTGCTACCTTTATACTGTCTGTCTTGTCTAGATAATTCCTGCAAAAAACAAAATGTTTACTTCATAATTCTCTAAACACTTGCATAAAATTAAAAGATAAATAAAACAGAACACAGAATTCAGTCTGTCAGTAGGGTATAAGTATGTAGTATTACATTTATGTATTTACTAGCATTATTTCCATCCTAACTGTAAAACCTCATTCTTCTGGATTATGAGATGGGATTAAAAAATACAGAGAAATTAACCCTTCCTCTTCTCCCCATCTCACCTTCAGTTTATGGAAAAAGAGCTACAGGAACAATTTTTCATGAAAGAAAAGTGATGTACTAAATATACCTCTAATTCTTTGTTACCTTTTTGGTTTTACATAACTTGGACTCTAGATCTAGATCCAAATACAATCAACAGCAGGCTTAGGACTGACTCCTCTTTCCTACTGAGCTGACCCCAGAAATCATAAATTCATCTTACTTCACATTCACAACACATTTCTCTTCCCTATTTCAAACAAAAAACACAATACGTAAATCAAACTATCTGCCACACTCCAGTCTATTAGTGTCATGAAAAACTTTTTAGGGTGTGAGCCAGAACAAGATGAAATTTTTCCATGATATTTCAAGATATGGTATTTGAATAAAGTATTATTGAAACAATACATACAGAAATTTACCATTGATTTTATCCATAGATACATTTTTAAATATAATTATTGCCTTAGAAGTTCCTTATGTGTTTTTTAACACTTACAAGTTATAATGTTTTCTCTATGAACTATCACCTTTCTAAGTTACCCAACTGATTTTCCTATAACTTAGCCCTTTATTTATCTAGATAAATTTCACTCTAGTTGTAAAGAGAAAAACTCTTCAGGTTTTTTCAAGAATGAGAGAGGCCACACTTAAATTTTTCATAAGTAACAATCCACTTGCTCCCCCCTCTAACACTTGTCCACTTGTCCCCATATCCCAAGCCAGATTTTAAAAATTATTATCATTACATACCTAGGGATTTCTGGAATACAAAATTTCAGAGCCAAGACTGTGGACAAAAAAGAGAAGCATCATTATTTTCTATTAAGTTTTTAAAATTTGAATCCATCTTCCTCACACGGACTTGCACTCTTGAATAAAGCAGTTGTACATGAACTTTTGCCTCAGGCTTTGCTTTCTCGGGAAGCCTGACGGAACCAGATATTATATATGTCATTACTTTGATTATCCCTCTGAGAAGCTCACAGACAGCTAAAGTCTGTCAGAAAAGCAAGGCATCCTTTAGGAGAAAAGAGCTGTGGAAGACCAAACTCTAGGATAAATGAAAGATTATATTCTGATTGTCCAAAGCTGAAACAATGTGATAATTAACTAAGGCCTTAACAAAAGAAATCTGAGATGAACTCTGTGAGAGGTACGTTCACTACCCAGATTTCCACAGTCCTCTAGGTACTCATACATCTGGTAGAGCATCGCCTTTATACTTAGAGCCCTCCTCTCCTTTCTAGCTCTAGGATCTTCACGGATTGCATCATTCCACCCTGTACCTGGATGAAATATCAGTGCATTTCTCCTCCCATTTCTACCTGGTGAAAAGAAAACCTATGATGGGTGGACCCCAGCCCTTGATGGAGACCCAGGCTCTGCTTGGTCTGGCTTCATCATTACCTAGGAAATGCTCATTTAATGTCCTTTCATAAAATTGAATTCCTTGGGAGGCAGTACAGAGCAATACACAACAGCTGGGGCTCTTGTGTGAGAGACTGGATTCAGGTCCGGGTTGTACCACTTCCTAGGAGGGCTTGGGCAAGTTACTTCTTTAAGTTTCTGTTCTTCCATCTGAAAAATGGGGATCACAATGATGCCAACTTCACTGGATTATTATAAGGATTAGATGACATAATCTGAGTAAAGTGTTTAGCACAGAGCCTGGCACATAGGAGGGACATTGTAGAAACAACTTGATGTTTTATCTAAAGGAAAAGCTGGGAAGATGTCCTGTGGGGCTGATTAAAATCACTTACGGAAGCAGAAAGGAGGCTTTACCCTGCTTGAGACAAGCAAAATTGCTCTGATAGCTTTTAACTAACTAATTTTAAAAAAAACCACATAAGCCCTAAAGTGCTGATACTTGTTTAGAAAGATCACTGACTCCAGGGAAAAAACAAAGTAATTTAGAAGACAGGTAAAGTTAAAGCAGCAACTGATAAGGTGAGCAGAATGAGGAACAGCTATTGCATAGGTAATATACATTTATAAAATACATATCAATATGCAGAAAGTGTATGAAAGAAAATGCCTTCAGAAAAGAAATTAATAATATTGGTTGACTCTGGGGAGGTTGTTTGCAGGACTGAGGCAGGAAAGAGTTTTTTTACTTTGTGTCCATCTCTTCCTCTTGAACTTTGAACAATATAAATATATGATCTATTTAAAAGAACAAAGACAATTTAAAATTGTAATACCATTTGTACCTCTATGTTTATACATCTTTTATAGGCATGTGAGCAAAATGCAGACCTTGTGCACCTGCTTTAATTCTCTCAATCCAGTGATACCTGTTTGAATCGCAGTCATGGTATTTAGAAAGAACGGTCTCTAAGTGTACACCTTGTATATTCATTACTATTAATTATGGTTAACATTAACATCACAGCATTCATTTAACCATCCCTTTAAATCTTGACCAAGTGCACCCTCTGGCTTTTGGAACATGGGCTGACTCTCCTGATACCTTTCAACAGTCCCTGTGGCAACGGGAACAACTTTTCATGCAATATTCATACAAATTTTCATGCAATATTCAATGTCTACTTAAAACAAACATCCAATGAGCACCTACTATGCATCAAATATATCTGTGCGAAGCTCTGGAGATAAAAAAATGAAAATTCTCTGCTTTTGAGAAGCTTAGAATCTTACAGGGAAAACAGGTACTACCTGCTTATATGTATGGGACCGACCAAACTTCAAAATACTATACCTAATGCTTCCCTCTAAGTGGCTACAATGTCATTTTCCATACTGCCACAACTAAGATAATGGTAATCACCAGAATCAATCAAATTCTTTCTTTTGGGCTCGTGGACTGGAGATACCCACGGAGAGTCAGCAGGCAGTGCAGGCAGAATTGAAAGATGGAGGAAGAGTCTAGTCAACAGAGCTGCCTCAAACAACCTTCCAGTTCCAGAATCCAGCTCTGAGTCCTGTTCTCTGGATTTCTTGGATTCTCTCACATATTGAAATTTCTACAAGTATCCTTGGAATAAAGAATTGTCTGCCAATAGTCCCTTCCTTCTTACTTGGTTAACAGATAGAGCCCACCTGAACACAAAGGTAGTACAAATGCTCCTTGACTTACATGTAAGTTGAAAATATCCTAAGTCAAAAATGTATTTAATACACTGCAGAGTATAGGTTGTTTGCCCTCTTGACTGTGTGCCTTGATGACAGCTGTGGCTGCGCTGGCTGCTGCTGCCCAGCATCTTGAGAGTATCCTATCACATATCGCTAGCCCAGGAGAAGATCACAATTCAAAATCTGAAGTATAATTTCCACTGAATACATATAGCTTTTGCACCATTGTAAAGTCAAGAAATAAAAAACTCGTAAGTAGAACCATTGAAAGTCGGGGACCGTCTGTACTGTCCCAAGACAGCCCAAATCATAGGCTAACACAGTAAAGGGACAGGCGGTTGTCCTGTGATCCAAGCTAAGTTCAACACAACCTTTCCCTGAGACTTTTCCAAATAGAATTATCACAAGGCAGGAGAATATGAGTGTAGAGCTCCCAGCAGCCATGGTTCTAGCCTCCAGGAAAAAAAAATGGCCTGAGAGTGAAGCAAAATATAGAAAAGAATCAGGAATGAGAGATGAAGAGGTGAGGGAAGGTCAGAGGGAGGTAGGAAGGGAGATACATATACACATCCCTAATGATGTCTGATTCTCTGTTTCTAGTTCAACCTCTGCCTTTACCATGGGCCAATTTCTCTTTTTTTTTTCTCCTTTTTGTCTTTTTTTACTGACCGGTAACGGGATCGCAACCCTCAGTGTCGCGCCCGTACCGGGGACCGGCAACGGGATCGCAACCCTCGGTGTTGCGCCCGCACTGCACTCAGCCAGTGAGCGGGAACCAGTCTCCACATGGGATCCGAACCCTCGGCGCGCCGCGCTCCCAAGCGGCGCACTCTCCAGTGCGCCACCGGGCCGGCCCCAATTTCTCTTTTTTGCTGAAATAAGCTAGAGTTGATTTGTCACTTGAAACCAAAAGAGACCTTGATTAATATGGCTACTACTCCTTGAAACCAAAAAAGACTAACACACCTGATATCATGTAATAAGAGCTACACTATCAGAATTAACATAGCCCATGGGAACACAAGTGAGAAACGATGATTTCTACCTGCTATGGGAAGCAAGACTGAGTCAGGGTTCACAGTGAGAGTGGTATTTAACCAAGTCAAGACCAAACAGTCAGCAGAAGGAGGAGAGTAGTTCAGCTGTGTTGAGAATGGCACTAGATGAAGTTGGAAATATACGTGGGAACAAAATGAAAATCATTAACATCATGTGCTAAGGATTTAGGGCTTTATCCAGTAGGCAATGTAAAGCAAATCAAGGCTTTGAAGGGTGATCACATGATTAGATCTACCTTAGAAAAGAAACTCTGTGGAGGGTAAACCTGAGAGAGAATAGGAGGTAGGAAGAGTAGATAAGAGGCTACCATAATGTAATAGTCCAGAGCAGGGTTGGCAAACTACAGCCTATGGGCCAAGCATGACACACTACCTACTTTTTAAACGATATTTTATTGCAATGCAGACAGACAGGCTAATTGGTTTTTTTTTTTTTTAAAGATGACTGGTAAGGGGATCTTAACCCTTGGCTTGGTGTTGTCAGCACCATGCTCAGCCAGTGAGCAAACCGGCCATCCCTATATAGGATCCGAACCTGTGGCCTTGGTGTTATCAGCACCGCACTCTCCCAAGTGAGCCACAGGCCGGCCCAGACAGGCTAATTTGTTTGTATGTTGTCAATGGTAGCTTTCAAACTACAATGGCAAAGTTGAGTAGTTTTGTCAAAGACTCTATGGCCTATAAAGTCTAAACATTTAGTATCTGTCCCTCCACAGAAAAAAACTCTCCAACCCCCAGCTCAGGGAAAAGATGATGTATGGAGCTGAGAAGGTACTCTTGGAAGGAAAAGAAGTAAGAGTCATTGGACCCTGGAGTGAGGAAAAAGAAAGAGATTTTGATGGTTCTAGCCTGGATGACTAGGATGGTGGGGGGAGGGGGCACATTTTGGGCGATAATGAGTTTGTTTTGGGAAATTCTGAGTTGGAGATGACTGTAGCTCATCTGAATGCAAATGTTGTCCTATTCCACTGAAAAGGGAGTATAGAACTCAAGAGAAAAGATGATGTAGGAGACAGCTGCAAAAAGGTGAGAACGGATGGCATTGGTCATGTAGAATAAGATGAAGCCAAGGATAGAATCCTGAGAAATGACAAAAGTAGGTGGAGGAAAAGCATTTGTCTAGAAATTACATATAAGTAATATGCAGACAGAAAACCATCGAGTGGTAGAATGACTGCACCACCAGGATGAAGTTTCTTGAGAGCAAAAAGAGGTTCTTACTCATGAGTGTGAGTCCCACATCACTTTAAAGATACTTGGATATTAACTGAATGAATAAAATAATTGGAATGATACAAAGTAAGTATTGGCTTAGAATAATTTTATAACTAAAAAGAAAGGCCCACAGAAGTAGGAGGGATGCTTCTGAGAAAAGGCTTGGGGAACAGGAAAGGTAGATTTATTTTTATAAGAAAAAGAAATATTGAAAGATATATATAGAAGAATGTATAGTATTAATCAGAAGATAAATGTATCTGGTTAAATAAGAATATAAAAAGTATATGGCAAAATGACATAGAGGCGTAATTATGTGATTACATACGCTTGAAAGTATTTGTGTATTATGTAAATAAAAATGTACTTTAGGGGTCAGGAAACAGCTGGGTGGGGAGTTACATGGGCTCATTTCTAAGAGAAAGGGCTTGATTCTTTGCTTCTTGGCTATATTAGCCCAGACTCTTGGTTGCAGTTTAAAGAAACCATGCTCAAGTTAGCTTATGCAGCAAAGAAAAGCACTGGCTTACAGAATCCAAGAAAGAGCTGAACTCCTAAGCGGTGTGGAGCACAGGGCGCAGTGGATAAAACTGTTCAAGGACTCAGGAGCCTTTCCCTCATTCATCTTGGCTTCTCCCTGCACATGGGCCTCATTCTTCTCTCTCACTGTGGGCAGCCTTTCTACACATGGTGCAAGACAAGGCTCCCAGAAAGTCTTGAGTTTTATTGTGATGCAGTTCCAGCCTTTAAGAAAAAATTGACTCTTAACCAAAAACCCCAGTCAAAGCCCCGATTAGTTCAGCTAGGGTTTTTTGGGCTACAAAGAAGAGGTAAGATCAAGCCACCTAAAGAAAACTGGAAGTCTCCTATGAGGCCAAACATGGGCTTATCATAATTTCATTCATTTTTCCTTCCTTCCTCCTTCCCTCCCCTCCCCTTTCCTCCCTCCCTCCCTTCCTTCCTTTGCCTGCCTTTCTTACTAGACTGAGTTCCATGGATGCAGGGACTTTGTATTGAGTATCTCTAGCATTTACTGCACTCCATGTCAAATAACTTGGTGCTCAATAAATATTTGTTGAATGAATGGAGTTAGAAGGAAGGAAACAAGAAAGTAAAGGAAAAGAATGTATTAAACTAGAGCAGTACTGTCCAGTACAGTAGTCACTAGCCACATGTGGCTACTGAGCACTTGAAATGTGATTAGTTCAAACTGAGATATACCCCCTGGATTTTAAAGACTCAGAACCCAGGGAAGAGTGTAAAACATCTCTTAAACCCACTCCTCTGGGTATGTGTTCACTAACCAGCAGCCAATAGGGCCAAACAGGTTTTATTTGGACTGTACGGAGTCCAAATAAAACTGCCTTGTGTTCTAATTGGCAAAGAATGAATAAATAGACAGACAGCTGCATGCTCAGACCCTGAAACTGTGGTGAGGAGAGACAGAGCTGATTGAGCACCATCCTCCATCCTCAAGGAGCTTATTGGAGGAAACATAATATGATTCAGGGACAATATTTCGTTGCATAGCCTCAAATGTGTATAAAAATGGTTTCAACGATCATCCATCACTTACATTCATATTTAAAAGTGACAAAATATAAATTTTATATATATTTCCTTTATAGCATCGTATAGTTCTAGGAGCCTAGAGTTTGGACTCAGATTGCCTGTGTTCAAAGCTGAGGAAACTGTGTGACCTTGAGCAAGTTCCTCACCCTCCCTATGATTCAGTTCCTCAACTGTAAAAAGGATAAAAATACCACCTACCTCATAGAGTTATTGTGAGGGTTAACATAAAAGCTAATAATAAGTAATAATAGTAGCACTTATCTCCTACCAGAATTACAACTACTGCAACTCCTCCTGCTCTCACTATTATTACTACCTGCAGCCTAGCAAGGACTGTCCTGAAGGTGAACTTTGACAAATAAGCCAGTTCTAAGTGCACGCTGAGACTGGATGGGGCAAGGAGGGGGAGAAAACACTGAAGATGTAGCTCAATTGGTGAGGGTGGGTAGGAAGGTCTGGAATTCTGGAGTAAGTGCAATTCCTACAAAGGTGTTGGAATTCAGCTCTGGTAACATAAAAAACAATGATATTATTGCTGTTGTTTTCAAGAGATTAAAAAAAAAACTTCAATTAGAAAAAGAACTGGGTTTTAGAATCATTGTGTTCGCTTTTATAGCAGAATGAAACAAATAAAAACATTTTCAGTGTCTTTTTCAGATTTATTTTTAAAAAGCAACTTCCAAGGGCCCTCTTGGAGTAAGAACTGATTCTGCCTATTCACCTACGCCAAACAGTAAATTGATAGTTATGCCACGTGTTACTTTAAATGCTACGGGGACTCGATGTAGAGTGGTTCGGGTAGTAAAAGACCACAATATTTTGATTTTGGAAGTCTCAAGTCAATTATATCATTTCATAGAAGGCTGACGACTGGACCTTAGAAGTGATTCGTTGTCCGAACCCCTCATTTTATAGAAGTTGAAAACAAGGCTCCGGAGGTTAAATGATTTGTCCAAATTCCACCGAAATTTTTATGGCCAAGTTATAGCTAGCAAGTAGTGGCGTCTTAACTTCAGCCATTGATTAATTTTTGCCATTAAGCTATTTCCAAAAATAAATAAAGGAATGGGGGCAGGGACGAGGACTGAGGGAGGGAGGGGAAGCCCTGGGATGCAACGTGGCCGTTTTCATTGTTTCGGGAAGAGCTGGCAAACAAATCGGCAGGTCGGAGGACGGTGGTGTAGACGCGCCTGTCAGAACCGCCGCGTTGGCGTCCGCACCTCGTCGGCCCAAGCAGCCCTTCCCGGGTGCCCGACTCCAGCGCCCGGCAGACGCCTAGTGCGAGGCACGCCTCCAGCCGCGCGGCTCCTCCCTTCGAGGGCGGCGTCTCAGCGGCCGGGGGCCCCAGAGCCCGAACCTGGAGCTGCACAGAGGTCTGCGGGTTCAGGCGCGAGTCTGGGGGCGTCCGGGGTGAGGGCTGGGTCGGGCTGCATGCGGGGACGGGGAGAGGGCGACCGGCCGTCGCCTCGGCGCCTCTTACCGCTTGTGGCCTTCTCAAGCTGACCTTGCAAAGGGCAGGCGCCGAAGTCCAGTCCAGCCCGCTGCTTGCGCTGAGTTCGGAGAAAGGAGCCTGGGACGCCGGGTCGCCATGGAGACGGGACCGCGAGCGGCTGCAGCCCGGAAAGCGGCGGAGGAGGCGGGGAGGGGGCAGGCCGAGCCGGGGGAGCGGAGGAGGGCGCGAGGCGGGGGCGGAGCAAGCCTGGGGAGCAGCGCGGGTGTTGGAGAGCCCCGCTTTCCTGGAGGGCCGGCGGAGCTGAGAATTGAGAGCACACCTCTTCAGACGGACGTGGGCACGTGCAGTGGTCACTTTGAGTAGGGTCGAAGAGGAGGGCATTGGAATGACGGTGTCCACACCCTTCTAAGCGAGGGAGAGGAAAAGGGTGGGGTGGCCTCGTGTTTTAAAGTTGTGGAGTAAAAGCGTTATTGAGTTGGGAGAGATGGGTGTTCTTGGATGTGGATTAACAAATGTCCCCTGCAAGATTTGGTTCCTCAATTTGAGGTCGCCCCAAGAAGATTATGGGCTTCCTGGGAGTCTCTCCAGGCCAGTTTTCGTAGAAATCAGATTCAAGTGGTTAAACCAGATTCCCGCCTCTCCAACCAGCCAGGCCGAATCCGGTTCCGATTAGCGCGGGGGCTGCTGCTCAGCTGTCCCGACCGGGATATTCAAGCAGACCCTGGAGGGGAGAGTGGGAATGGGATGGAACAAGAGACGGGAGAAATGAGACAAGACAGTATTCTGATCAAGTCTCGTTTATTAGCCAGAAGATCACAGCTTATATAGACAGCAGGAGGGAATCAGCAGATAAGGAAGTAAGCAGCAGATGGTTTACTGAGAAAACCTTAGGGCGGGTTGTTCCGGTAAATGGAAAATTCTTGTTATCTATGGCAAGTTGCAAAGTTACCTACACCCATAGTGCACAGGAGGGGGAGGGACAGAAGATAACAGCAAACAAGGCTCAGAGGCCTTGAGGCAATAGGTGGGTGGGCTCTTTGGCTCCTGACACTCAGCCAGCCAGCCAATGGGAGGTAGTTCTGGCTTAAATAACTGCTTTGGTCACAGAATGGAGTGGGGGAGTTTTCCTGTTAGAAAATTCTAATTGTCCCTCAGCTTGGCTTCTAGGAAGGAATCGGTTATTTTTCTCCACTTGGGAAGGCGGAAGTCACTAGGATCAATTTGTTGCTAGGCAACGTGGTTTGAAGGAAGCTGGTTTGTTAGAATCAAATCTGGACTCCAATTTCACAGAGTAGCCACATGATATGAAGTATAATTGCTATTTAACCTCTGGTGTTAGGTGCCCTCTGGGGATATATACCTCCCATTCACTCTCTAAATCTCCTGTGAGCCCTGGATAATAAGAAGGAGGCAAAGGAAAAAAGCCAGAATAGACATTTTTTAAGGGATAATTATTTATAATTATTATTGGTAAGTATCCCTAGTTTGATAAGGACATAGCAATCCACTACTTCCTCTATTACAGACACCCTTACATAGCTGATGTCTTAAGTTTGATTGAAGACTTTTAGTTCAAACAAGGCAAAGGAAAATTCATTATATTTCTTGATCAACACCTTTGAAAACATTAGTTCTGTTGATTTTGCTTAGTATTGATAAATGGGTAATGGGGGACTGGCTATTCCCATTGTCTTACTCCAAGGAAGTGTAAGAAAACATCAAATCTCATTGGTGAAAACTTTCTCTTTCTACACCTCTTCCCCAAACAGAAGAACTTGTCAAGTCCATTTGTAGAAAGCAGTGTTTTAAATGTTTTTTTTATTGTTGCTGAAAGAAGAGGCAAAAATGGATTAATGGCCTCGGGGAATAAAAGGGAGTGGTTAGATAGATCTGGCGTCCACCATGTGCCAAGTGTAAGTACGAATATTACTTGCCCCCATAAACTCAGAACATGGAATAAGAGAAAATAAGTAAAGTTCCTGACTCAGCCTTGCACAGGACAACTGATCAAAAAACTCTTAGATATTATTATTTCTACTGTAACATTATGTATGTGAGTAAAAGTGCCTACCTTCAGCTGTAAAGATTAAAGATCATTTAGGTAAAGTGTCTGACCCAGTGCCTATTTGAACCCGTCATGGTTATTTTACTTCCCTCTGATGAAAAAGCATTGCATTTCATCTTTATTTGTATAACTTGAGAAATAATCCACTTATCTCTTTAACTTTTGTGCAGAAGTTATCGGTGTAATACTCAAAAGTAAAGCACAGTTTAGCTCTGGCCTGTTCATTCAGACAACTGAATAAATTACCAAAAGTATCTATCTAGTGAGAGTTTGTTCTAACAAAGTGAAGGGAAAAAGCCAGACAAACTCTTAAACAGATATTGAATCACCTCACAACAATTACCTGTTATTAAACCCCATGGTTTTTAATAGGTAAATTTTTATTGCAGATTTGAATTTTAGCAGAGCATCATATTAAAAATGTTTAAATAACATTTAGTGTTTTTCTGACTATAAAAACTAATACATGTTTATGACAATTTGTGACATTTAGAGAAACACAAATAAAAGAAAAACACCCAGACTTCCACCACCCAGTAATAACCTCAGTCAGAAACATTCTATTTTTCCTTCTAGCCTTTTTGTGTGCACATATATATTTACTTTGTAAAATTTGTATTAGATGATAATACACATTGCTAGTATCCCTTTTGCTGAATATTCTCTCTTAAACATTTCTCCAATATCTTCAGGTCTTCAAAACATTTTTAATGGCCGTATAATATTTATAATATGTATAAACCACAATATATCCATAGTTTGTTCAACCAGTCCCAATTTGGAAACTTCCAACTTTTCTCCTGTAATTCATTGCTTCAAAAATATTTGTTGAATGCTTACTATATATTAGGCATTATGTTAGGCATAAGACTTAAGAAGTGAACAATAACTATTAAAAATAAGGTTTTGATGAACATCTTTGTAAATAAATCTTTGATGACATGATGGCATCTTTCATTCTTACACTGAATTCCTAGGACTGTAAAAACATCACTTCAAAAGGCATTTTTGAGCTTCAAAGGCAAACTTAAGAAACTAAAATTCTGAACTGTAAAATATTAACTTTTTGGAAAACTACCAAAAACAGAACATTTATTTTGCGTGAAGTGTGAATTTACCCAGAAGATGCTTTCTTGTTAGTTACTGTGAAACACCAAGGGTATTTGAAGTGTATTGACTTTGGCTTTTACCGCTAATTCTTTCCAGGATTTGCTGGTTTTCTCAATAGCGTGAGATTGTTTGAAGTTTATGCAAATTGCTCTACTTCCTCTTCTCTCAGTTAACATGTTAACTATTTTATTTCCAGCTTTCCTCTTGTAAACATGTGGCCTTTTTACATTTCTTTCATTTGCTTTCTAGTGTGAAACATTTTGTATTGTTCACACTTATCAACCTGAAGGCCGATTTCTTTCCTCTAAACATAAGTCATAATGCACACATTCCTCTAAGGCACTGGACTTAACATTTCCTGAAGTTAATTTTGGTCAAGAAACATCATGTAAATTAACCAATGAGTTTAGGAAATTTCATAATAGAGACTATTTATTAAAATCAATAACCACCCCTGCAACACACACACGAACATATGTGTATGCACACACATATCTTCCTATTCTTTGGCAATTTAATTTTCATATATTAGGTTGAACCACATGAAATTGCCACTTATGGATAAGAAATGGTCAAATAATGGTGACTTCATATGGTTTAGTCTACATAAATATTTCATTAATCAGTTTATATATTTTCAACTTCCTCCAAATATTGAACTTCGTGATTATCATACTAGGGGTATCATTTATTATTGCACAAGATTGTGTTTGTTTTGATTTCATAAATATTGGAATCTAGTCAGGAGGGTGCCATAAAATGTTTATTATTTCAGAGACAGTAGAGGGAGCCTGGAGCCAGAACATTGTTATCGTAGCCTCATGTACATAATGATTGTCTTCCAATTCTTGATGTGTGGATGAATTTAAATACTAGACTATATATGAATAGGAATTTTTAAAAAGTGCTTAATTAATCACTTTAATAAGATGGGATGGAGAAGGTAGGCTGCAGATACAGGCTGGACCTCATCAGGGTTCACCCTGGGACCTACCAGAACCCCATTGTTCTCTGCTCTTCTCCGAGTAGTGCTAGAGACAGCACACTGCCATATGGACACATTTGTTCTCTACAATTTTCTCTGTTTCTACCCATGATGTAGATCACCCTTCCATTTCCATGGGCATTACATCATGATTCCTTATTTCACCAGAACTTCAAAATATCTTAGCATTTCCAATTTTGTCTTAATTTAAAGTCACTGCAGACTAGTTGATTGCTTCTTCCAGACATGTAAAGAGGCACTTTGATCCTGTTTTTAACTCACATCCTTCTGGGGAGGTGTCTATTAAATTACCAATCCTTTCACAGACCAGGGATTTTTGTTAACTTAATTAAAGATGTTGTCTCTTGCTGACCTCTCCTCAACCATCTTTATCGCCGGTCCAATCTTTTGTTGTCCCTCCCGCCCCTAAAGTAATTGGTAATGTCACCACTATTCTTCACTGTGGATAGTCTAGGGAAGGCTGCAAGCCCCTGAGGTAACACAATCCCTAAATCTAGAGACAAGATGGAGAAACTTTAGAAGAATCCACAGAACATACTGCAGTGTTTCCTAAACTGGTGTTAGGGGGAAATTCTTCTGTTATGTTAATAACATGCAGAGAAAAAAGCATTTTCCCTGGGGGAAATTGTTTGTTAAACTGTTGGACTGGGTTTTTTGTTTAATGTAGGATGTCTCAGAGGCTTTAGTATGCTAATTTCCCTCTCAGAGGGAGATGTTTAACTTGTAGCCTTTCTCAAATTTATTTGACCAGGGAATTTCACTTTTTTTCTTAGTGCTGTTTGGAAACTTTGAGAGTACTAGATACTTCCTCTGACTGTGATTGAAAAGTGAGAAAGAGGCCCTACCCCTTCCCCAACTTAATCGGCAATCAGCTAACCTAAACTTGTAATGGAAAAGCCAGGAAATCTGGGAATTGTAACCAACTATATAGTGAGATGAAGGGTGATATTGCAAACACTAAATGCAAGTAGAAGGATTTTTCATGAAAGCTGGAAAAGCAAATGTTGGAAAAACATTCTATTAGAGCGTAACCCTCCTTTAAAAAAAAAAACAAAACTATCTCTTTCCCCTCACTTAATAAACAAACTAAGTCAAATAGCCTTCAAACTAAACAAAGTGAAACCGAAAATAAAACACTGGGCCCTCGCAGGTGCCCTGTTGCTTTTCTCCGAGCCCAGGGTCGCAGCGCACGGGCGTCGCGTTCTACCCTGGAGCCAGCGCTCGGCACGCTGTGGCAGGCTTCGCCCGCGCGGTGCTGCAGACGCTGCTCTGGCGAACGGTGTCAGTCTGCGGGCGGACCTTCTGCTCCTCGCCTTAAGAGATCTTTGCAGTGCATTTGACATAGTTACTTCTCGCTGCTTTTTGAAACGCATTTCTCTTGGCTTTCACGCACCTCTTCCTCCCCCTTCTCCTCATTCATCGGCTTCTTTGTGGCGCTTTCTGCTTGTTCCCCTCTCCCACCCCCAAGCCTTGATGTGCCCTAAGACCCCTCCCCATCACGCTCTGCATGGGCTCCCTGGTGATCTCATTCTCACGGATAGTTTTATCTACCGCTTGTACGCTGACTAGCCCTACCCTGTCAACAGAGCTTCGGGCTTATAGAATCTAACTACATCCTGCACAGATGTCCTTAGGTATCCCACAGGCATCTCAAACTCTACCCGTCCGAAACTGAACTTATCGATTTTCTCTTTGCCTTCATGTCACTGAGTGACCACGATCTTCATGTTGCTAAATCCAGTAGTTTTTTGCCTCACCTTATTTGACCTTTCAGCCATATTTGACACTTTTGCAATCCCTCATTCTTCGAACACTTTCTTTGGTTTCTGTAGTCTATACCTTGTTTCTGTGACATACCTTTCTGATTTTCTTCGTATCTATCTACCACTACCACCCCCCACCCCACCCCCAGTTTATGTTTCTTTATGCAATATTTAAATACTGGAGTTTCTTAAGACTCTTTCCTAGGGTCCTGTATCAGTGGTCTATTGCTGCTTAACAAACCACCTTGAAACTTAGTGGCTTAAAAATAGCAAATATTTTATTTGTTCATGATTCTGTGAGTGAACAAGTTGGGCTTGGCTCGACTAAGGGGTCCTGCTGATCTTGCCTAGGGTCACTCGTGCAGCTAAACTCATCTGATGGCTAACTGGGGCCTGGATGGTCTATGACCTTATTCACATGGGTGGGGGTTGGTGGAGGCTGTTGGCTGAACCTTTCCGTCATTGTCAGTTATTTTTAGGAAGGCTAACCTTGGCTTCCTAACATGGCAGTCTCAAGGGCAAGAGCAGAAGCTGCAAGCCTCTGGTATTGAAGCTCAGATTCCCACATCATTACTTTCACCATATTTTATTAGTCAAAGCAAGTCACAAGGCCAGTCCAGACTCAAGGAGTTGAGAAATGAACTCCATCTCTTAATGGAAGACAAAATCACATTGCAAAGTCATGCAAACTGGGAAGAGAGGAATACCTGGCCATTTTTTATAATCTACTACAACTACTTTCTCTTCTTACTTTATAGTCATTTTCTTAGATATTTCATCCATTCATTTGGCTCATTGTCCATCAATAATTCCCTAAATAAATGTGTTCTTCTCAGACCTCACTTCTGAACTCATATAGCATGATCTCTTCATTTGGATATATCAATGATACTTGAAGCTCAATAGCTCTAAAACTACATTAATGATCTTCCACCAGAAATCTTGTCCTCTTTCAGTCCCTGTCTTAGTGAATATAATCATTAGCAAGCAAGAAGTTTTTCTTTGTAAAAGGCCAATGTGCTAGGCTGGCTGGTTAGCTCAGCTGGTTAGAGTGTGGTACTGATAACACCAAGGTCCAGGGTTTGATCCCTACACTGGCCAGCCACCAAAAAAAAAAAAAAAAAAAAAAAAAGGGGGGGGGGGGGGGGGGGGGGGGGGGGGG
>NW_007726446.1:475938-503680 GCF_000696425.1 Galeopterus variegatus | reverse complement strand
AAAAAAAAAAAAAAAAAAAAAAAAAAAAAAAAAAAAAAAACGAGGGGGAGGAAGGGAGTGGGGGGAGGGGAGATTTGAAATTCTATTAATATTGGGTCCTCTGACCCATGAACCCACGAACATTAAATATCTCTTCATTTATTTAGATCTCCTTCAATTTTTCTTGCAGGGTTTTGGAGTTTTTAAAGTATAGGTCTTGAACATCTTTTGTGAGACTCATTCCTAAGTATGCCATTTTTTAAAAAATGATATTGTAAAGGGTTTTAAATTTTTTCAATTTTTGATTATTTGTTGTTAGTATATTGAAGTACAATTCATTTTAGTATATTAATTTTGTATCCTTAAATTTTGCTAAATTCACTTATTATTTCTAGTAGCTCTTTTGTGAATTCCATTGAATTTTGTACATAAAAGATCATGTCATCTGTGAATAAAGACAGTTTATAATTTCCTTCTGTTCTGGAGGCCTATTATTTCTTTTTCTCAGCTTATTGCACTAACTAGAGTCTCCTGCATAATGTTGTATAAAAGTGGTGAGAGTGGACGTCCTTGCTTTATTTTTGATCATAGGGGAAAAGCAATCAGTCTTTCACCATTAATTATAATGCTACCAGTAGATTTTTCCTAGATACTCTTTATAAGATTAAAGAAGTTTCCTTCTATTCCTAATTTTCTGAGAATTTTTGTCAGAAATAAACATTAGATTTTGTCAAATGCTTTTTCTGCATCTACTGACATGATCATACGGTTTTTCTTTTTTAGTTTGCTAGCATAGTGAATTATATTGATGGATTTTCGACTGGTAAACCTACCCTAAATTTTAGGGATAAAACAACTTGGTCATGATATATTATCCATTTTAAGTATTGTTAGATTCAATGTGCTAAAATTTTATTAAGAATTTTTGCATACGTGTTCATGATAATATTTGTCAGTAGCACTCTTTCCATGTAATGTCTTTGTCACTATTTGGGATCAGAATAATGCTGACCTCCTAGAATGAGCTGGGAAATATTCCCTTCTGTTCAATTTTCTGGGAGAATTTGTACAGAATTGGTATTTTTTCCTTTAATATGTGGTAGGATTCTCCACTGAAGGCATCTGAACATGGGGTTTTTTTTGTTGGAAAGTTTTAAAAACTACAAATCCAGTTACTTTAATAGATATAGAGCTTTGTTGGCTACCTATTTTTTCTTAAGTAAGTTTTGGCAGCCGGTGGCTTTCAAGGAATTTGTCCATCTTATATATAAATTGTTGAATTTATTGACATAAAGATGTTCATAGTAGTTCTTATTGTCCTTTCACTATCTATAGAATCTGTATTAATATCACTTCTTTCATTCCTGATATTGGCAATTTGGGTCTTTTCTCTTTTTTCCTTATCAGTCTGACTAGAAGTTTATTAATTTTATTTGTTTTCTGAAATAATCTGCTTTTGGTTTTATCAGTTTTCTGTATTGTTTTCTGTTCTTTCTAAAATTGATATCTACTCTGTTTTTATTTCTTTCTTCTGCTTACTTTAGGTTTCATTTAGCCTCCTTTTTCAAGCTGCTTCTCAAGGTGAGAGCTCAGTTCATTGATTTGAAATCTTTTTTTTTTTCAAATATGAATGTTTCTAAGTTCTAAGTTGAACTTTCTAAGTTGCATCCCACAAATTTTGAATGTTGTGTTTTCCATGTTCATTTAATTGTTCTAAATACTTCCCAAGTTCCCTTTTAATTTCTTCTTTGACCCAAGGGTTATTTAGAAGTGTATTGTTTAGTTTCCAATTATTTGAGGATTTCACAGAGATCCTTCTGTTATGGACTTCTAATTTAAATTCCATTGTGATCAGAAAACATACTTTGTGTGACTGAATTCTATTAAATTTATTTATACTTCTTTTATGGCCCAGACTATCATCTATTTTGGTAAATGTTCCATGTGCACATGGAAAGAATGTGTACTCAGCTGTTATTGCATGGGGTGTTCAGCAAATGTCAATTACATTAAGTTGGTTGATAGTTTTGTTCAAATCTTCTATATCCTTACTGATTTTTGGTTCACTTATCCTTCGAACTATTGGTAGAAAGGTGTCAAAATCTCCAACTATAATTATGGAATTGTTTATTTCTCCTTGCAATTCTATCAGCTTCTCTGCATGTGTTTGCAAGTTCAGTTAATAGGGGCATAAATGTTCAGGATTTTTATGTTCTCTTGCTAAAGTGATCACTTTATCATAATGAAAGGACCCTCTTTATCCCTCGTAACATTTCTTGCTCTGTGCTATGGTTGAATGCATCACCCAAAAGTTCATGTGTTGGAAGCTTGGTTGCCATTGTGGCAGGGTTAAGAGGTAAGGCCTTTGGGAGGTTCTGTCCTGATGAATGGATTAATGCATTATTACTGGTGTGGGTTAGTTATCACTTGAGTTCTTCTTCCTTTTCCTCTCTGTTTCATACAATCTCACCCTCTCTTGCTCTTTCACCCGCCCTTCTGGCATGAGATGACCCTTGCAAGATGCCAGCACCATGCTCTTAGACTTCCCATCCTCTAGAATTATGAGCCAAATAAATCTCTTTTCTTTATAGATTACCAAGTCTGTGGTATTGTGTTATAGCAGAATATGCATTAAGACACCCTGTTATCTACTTTGTCTGATACTAATATAGCCACCCAGCTTTCTTTTGATTTGTGTTAGCATGTCATATATTTTTTCATCCTATTACTTTTTTACTTATGTGTGTTCTTATATTGAAAGCTGTTTCTAGTAGTCTGATTAGACTTATATCTTGCCTTTATATCCAATCTTATAATCTCTGCCTTTAAACTGGAGTATTCAGATCATTTTAAGTTAATATCATTATTGATATTGTTGGATTTAAATCTTATTTGTTTTATATTTGCCCATCTGTTCTTTGTTCCTTTTTTCCCTATTTTTTCCTCATTGTCTTGGATTGAGTATTTTTTTTATGATTCCAGTATATCTCCTTTGTTGGTTCATTAGTTCAACTCTTTCCTGTGTTATTTCAATGGTTGCTAAGTTATACACCTTTAACTTATTACAATCTACCTTCAAGTGATATTATACTGCTTCATGTAGAATCTAGGAAACATAATACAATATGTCTCCATTTCTCCTCTCCTGGCCTTTTGCTTTTGTTGTCATATATTATGTTTCTACATGTGTTATATTTATATTTAGTCTCCAAATATATGATACATTGTTTTTATTTTTGCTTTAAAGAGTTGATTATGTTTTTTTAGTAATATTTTTATTATTTATTTATTTTATTGGTTATGAATATTCATAAGATACAAAGCTGATTGTCACCCCTCATTCCCATGAAAGATATTTAGATATAAAAAACCTTTGTATTTATGCACCTAATTGCCATCTCTATTGCACTTCATTTCTTCATGTAAATTCAGATTTACATCTAGTATTATTTTCCTTCTGCTTGAAGGATTACTTTTAACATTTTTTGTAGTGCTGGTCTGGTGATGATAAATTCTTTTGGCTTTTGCATACCTAAAAGGTCTTTATTTCACCTTCCACTTTTTGACAGATATTTGGGTGGGTAAAGGATTCTACTTTGGCAGTGGGTCCCCCTACCTCCCTCCTTAGGACATTAAAAAACGTTGCTCCATTGTGTTGCTTCTTCTTTCAATGCTTGCCTTGGATTGTTTTAAAAATGGAATCTGTCATACTCATCTTTGTTCTTTTCTATGTAATGTCTTTTTTCCTCTGACTGCTTTTATCATTCTCTCTTTATTAATGGTTTTAAGCAATTTGACTGTTCTGTGCCTTCATGTAGTTTCTTCAAGTTTCTTATGCTTAAGGTTTGGTGAACATTTTGGAACTATGGGTTTATCATTTTCATCACATTTGGAAAAATTCCATCCATTATTACTTCAAATATTTTTCTGTCTCTCCCCCTCTTTTCTTCCTTGGGGACTTTAATTACACATTTATTATGCCACGTGAAGTTGTCCCATATCTCACTGATATTCTGTGCATGTTTCTCAGTCTTTTTTTTCTGTGTGTTTCATTTTGTATAGTTTCTATTAAAATGTCTTCAAATTCACTAATCATTTCTTCTGCAATGTCTAATCTGACATTAATCTTATCCTGTGTATTTTCATATTAGAATTTTAGTTTTCATCTCTAAAAGTTTGATTTGGGTTTTTTAAAAAATAACTTCCATGTCTTCACTTAACATGTTTAATCTTTTTTCTCGCTTCTTGACCACATGGAAGATGGTAATAGCAGCTGTGTTAATGTCCTTGCCTAATAATTCTATCATTTTTGTCAAATCTAGTCAAGTTTCAATTGATTGATTTTACCCTTCATTATGGGTAGTATTTTCTTGCTTCTTTATATGTCTGGACATTTTTGGAGGGATGCCAAGCATTAGGAATTTTACCTGTCGGGTGTTGGATATGTTTTTATTACTGTAAATATATTCAAGTTTTGTCCTCTGATGAAATTTGATACTTTTAGGTTTTGCTTTTAAGGCGGAACCAGAGCAGCATTAAGCTTGGAGCTAATTTTTTCTCATTACTGAGGCAAAATCCCTCTGAGTACTCTACTCCATGCCCTATGAGTTATGGGGTTTTCCACTCTGGTTGGTGGGAACAGACACTATTCACAGCCCTGTGGAGTCCTGTGTACTATTATCTGTAATTCTTTCAAGTGATTCTTGGCTTCAGGTAATTTTTCAGCATGTGCATTGGTCACTGCTAAGAGGATGCGTATTCAAGGGGATCTTCCGCAGATTTCTGGAATCTTCTCTCTGTACAGCTTTCTCTTCTCTGGTACTCTGCCCTGTGAACTATAGCTGCTTTGGCCTCTCTGGGTTCCTAGCTCTGTCTGTTCAATTCAGGTAGACCACCTGCCTTTAGCTAGGTTCCCCTTCCTGTGCTGCAGCCTGAAAAGTTTTTCCAGGCAGAAGCTAGTGTATCATAGGACTTATCTTTTTTGTTTCTGGTTTTTAGGGATCTCTTTCTTTTGTTGCCAGATATCCAATATCTTGAGAACTGTTGACTCATTAAAAAAAATGT
The DNA here is from genome assembly GCF_000696425.1 of Galeopterus variegatus. Lineage (NCBI taxonomy): Eukaryota > Metazoa > Chordata > Mammalia > Dermoptera > Cynocephalidae > Galeopterus > Galeopterus variegatus. The sequence goes on along the minus strand of NW_007726446.1, from coordinate 498,637 downwards.
TTCTGAGCCGACCCCGTGGTTCACTTGGGAGAGAGCTGCGCTCCCGCCACGGGTTGGATCCTATATAGGGATGGCTGGTGCGCTCACTGGCTGAGCGCCATGCAGGCAACACCAAGCCAAGGGTTGTGATCCCCTTACCGGTCACAAAAAAAAAAATTTTCTTTAAGTTTTTTTAGATTGCAGGGTAAATCCCCTCCTATTACTCCATTTTGGCCAGAAGCAGAATTCCTATTGCTTTACTCTTAAACATGAACAAGCAACCAGGGATTACCAGACATTAGAGAAAAGCCCAAAACATGCAATAAAAACAGCATGATAAATTAGTAGAAAATAAATGACCCTAGAGGAAATAGGTAATTAAGGGAACAGAAGGAAACAGATAAAATGCTGGAAACTATCTTCAGAGTAATTTGAGAAAATGATATATTGCATCCATGAACGACTAATAGGATGCTGTGACAAACTTACAATCAATCTAAGAACAAGAAATAGCTTCTGAAAAATTACAAATAATTACCTATTAGAAATTTAATTTAAAACTTTGGATACATACAAATAGCCAACAGGTATATGAAAAAATGTTCATCAACATTAATGGTCAGGGAAATATAAATCAAACCCACAATAAGATATCACCTCACACCTGTTAGGAAAGTTATTTTAAAAAATTTAAAACAACAGTATTGGTGAGGATGTAGATAAGTTGGAATCCTTGCACATTATTGATGGGAATGCAAAATGGTAAAGCTGCTATAGAAAACAATATAGACATTCCTCAAAAAATTAAAAATAGAAAACCATATTATGCAGAAATCCCACTTCTGGGTTATATTAAAAAGAATTGAAATCAGGATTTCTAAGTGATATTAGTACTCCTATGTTCATTGCAGCATTATTCACAATAGCCAAGAGATGGAAACAGACTAAATGTCAACAACAGATGAATGGATAAAAAAGATGTGGTATATACATAGTATGGACTCCTATTCTACCTTAAAAAAAATTCTGCAATATATGAGAACATGAGTGGACTTTGATGACAATATGCTAAGTGAAGTAAGCTATACACAGAAAGACAGATACTGCATGATTCCAGTTATATGAAATATCTAAAATAGTCAAATTCATAAAATTAAAGACTGAATTGTGGTTACCGGGGACTGAGAGGAGGGAGAAATGGGAGTTACTTAAAAAAAAAAAAAGGGTTGAGTGATAAAATTGAGAACATTTCCGTGATTGGAGAAGAATAGAAAATATGGAAGAAAAGATGAGAAATATAAAAGATTGATCTAGGAGGTGTAACCTAAAAATGGTTTAACCTACAAATGATATAACCTAAAAAAGGAGAACAGAGAAAATGGAGAGAAAGGTATTACAAAGGAAATCATAAAAGCAAATTTCTAAGAGTTGATAGAAGTCAGAAATCTTCAGATTTAAATGGCCCAAGAAGTGCTAGCCCACGAATGAAAACAAAATATACAAAAAAACCCTACTAAGCACGTGTACCAGTTACCAATATATTGCCTCTCACTTCCACATCCAATGTCCTTTGCCCTGCTTTGGATTACTGGGGGTGGATTCTGTAAATATTTCTCTTTTCCAGGTGGCATAAGGTTAGGCTTTGTCAGTAGAGGATGTGGGAAGGATACTGCAAGAGGAAGCGGCTTTCCTTCCTGGTTTGGATGATCATTTTTCTTGCTTGTATGGTTGCCAGCAGATGGCTTCCTTGCCAATAGGTAGCTTCTTTCGCAGTGGTGTGTAAGAAACCTAGTGGTGTACATCCACCAGCAAATTTTGCCAGCATCCTGGAGGGTAGCTTCCTAGGCGTTTTGCTAGCACCCCACTGGGTGACGTCCTGCTTTCCAGCTGAGTCTGTGGCATTTCAGCAAATTTCTCTGCCATCCAATAGGCTACAACTATATGCTTTCCAATGAAGTCTGAATCTCAACCTTGATTGAAGGTCCTCTTCCGCGTTTATTCCTTCCTAGGTACTTTCCTCAGTACTACAGGTAGTGGCTGCTCCTCACATCTGACAATTCTGCATTCTTTATCCCTCTTAGTAGACAATCATCTTTTACTACTTAATAATTTTTCATACTAAATTTTCCCTGATCATATTACTAGTATGGTCTCTGTCTCCTGACTGGACCCTGACTGATACAACATGATTCTGAAATTTCAGAATGTCAAGAAGATAAAGAAACTAAAAGCATCTTTAGTTAAAAAAGAAGAAGTCACTGCTATGGGTTAAATGTGTCCCTCAAAAGTTCATGTACTGGAAACTTGACCCCAATTGAAACAATATTAAGAAGATGTGAAATCCAATTATGGTATTTGAGAGTTGGGGCCTTTAAGAGGTGATTAGATTGAGAGGACTGTGCTCTTGTGAATGGATTAATTCATTCATGGAGTAATGGGTGTGGTTCTGATGGCTTTTTAAGGAGGGCAATTGAGAAGGTTAGCTCTCTTGCTCAGCCCATTCTCACCATGTGATACCTGCATTGCTATAGAGAGTCACCACCAAAAAGAAGGCCCTCACCAGACATGGACTTCCCAGCCTCCAAACTATAAGAATAGATGTTGTTTCTTTATAAATTACCCAGTTTCAGGTATTTTTTTTTTAAAGATGACTGGTAAGGGGATCTTAACCCTTGACTTGGTGTTGTCAGCACCACGCTCTCATCCCTATATGGGATCCGAACCTGTGGCCTTAGTGTTATCAGCACTGCACTCACCCGAGTGAGCCATGGGCAGGCCCAATTTCAGGTATTCTGTTATAAGCAACAGAAATGGACTAATATAGTCACCTACAAAATAATTTGAATCAGACTGATATCAGACTTCTCATCAACAGTGCTTAATTCTAGAAAGTAGTGAAGAATTCTTTCAAAGGCCTGAGAATTCTATACAATGTCAAATTATTAAGTTTAACACCAGGATAAAGACATTTTTGATATACAGGATGTATGGATATTTAAGAAGTCTCAAGATGACAGCTTGGCAGCAAGCCTAGAGAAGTCTCCTGGAAATATCTGAGAAACATTTACAGAGAGAATCCTTGAAAACCAACCTAAAGAAGTGATAAAGGGGAGAGAGAGAGAGAGAGAGAGAGAGAGAGAGAGAGAAAAGGAAATGTAATCACAGCACAAAAATATTTACATAGATTTTAGCTTCTGGCTTATGGTCACTTCTGACAGCATCCTGCCATTGTTCTTGGTGATTTCAGTGTCCATGGAGATGATCCTTCCAATTCCGTGTACTCTCAGCTCCTCAATCTCCACTGCAATGAATGTGTCCTCCACCTGCCTCACTCCCTTGCTCAACCCCTAGTCCTGAGCTGTCCAATACTGTAGCCAGTAGCCACATTTAGCTATTAAGCACCTGCAATGTGGCTAGGCCAAACTGACATGTACTCAAGTGTAAAATACGCACTGGATTTTGAAGATGTATCACACACACATATATATATAATGTTTCATTAATAATTTTTATATTGACTGCATGTTATAATGATAGGAATTTGGATATATAGTTTAAGAAAAGTGTGATAATATGAATTTCACCTGTTTCATTTTATTTTTTGAAATGTGGCTGGTAGAATATTTAAAAATTACATGTGACACACTATATTCCTATTAGCAGTGCCCTAGATCTTATTACCAATAACAGCAAATCCTCCATCATGTCCATTCCAATCGTCCTGTTCTCTGAACACCATTTTCTCAGTCACTCCCTAAGGGACCCCACCTCTAACAATTTTTCAGCCCCACCAGACTTTTTATCGATTGATGTTATCACCTTTTCATGGAGCCTTCTCCTCCCCACCTCACAGCCCTTCTCACCTAGCTTAAATCTCTTCTCACCATGCTTAATAATTTTACTGGCATATACCTTCAGCTCTCCTACCCTTCTACATGGGTAATTAATTTATCAAGAATTATGACAGACCAGTCTTAGAGAGTATGATGGGTCAGAAGCTAAAATCTATATAAAAGTGTATTACTGACGAATCTAGTAGTGTACTGTGATTACATTTCCTTTCTTGTACTGTCTTTTTGCCCCCCATATTGTTCATTTCAGCCTGTATCACATCTTTAAATTCTCAAAACAACTCACTAGGTTAAATTCACAACCCTGGTTTAACGCAGCTGTCTACCTTCTTCATGCCTTTTTCAGTGCAGCCGACTGTGGCTGATAGAAACCCATGACCAGCTTCACTTTCAAGTCCTTATGGTTCACCTCAAGGAGGTCCTCAGCACTGCACTCACATTGTAGCACACATGCTCAGTCCAAGTGCTCTCCTTCTCTCCTGCACCAGTGGTCTTCAGACTGCTGTGGTTGCTTTCCGAGAAGGAAATAGTTTAAAGAAATCAATCACCAGATCCTCGACATCCCTATGGAATCTTTCCTAAAATTTTTCTCCCTGAGAATGGGTCTGCATTCACATCATGAAGTTCCTTCTTTCACTGTACAGAAGAAAGACAACCTCTCACCCACCTCAGTCTCAGAGGTGGCCCCCAGGGTGTAAACACCTCCTGGGCTAAGCTAAAGCCCTCTGCAACAACGCAGTTATCACCTGGTGAGAATGGGCTGAGCAAGAGACAATTTCCTTTCACAAGTCATCAAGACATCGTAGACATTTTAGATTTCCTGTCCTTTCTGTTCTAAATGTATCTCCGTTAAAGTGAAGCCAGCATTAGAAACAGGGTGTTTTGACTCACACTGAAATGTTTTCTGATGCATCACAGAGTGGGGTGGTAGAATTGACAACGGTTTTTGTTGAAAGACCTAGTTTCTTCCTTCCCCAGACTTTTGAAAAAAACACAGCATTTTGGGGGGAGAGTCCAGGAGAACAAAGAAAGGATTGGTAAGAAATATTGGTGAGAATACTGATTGATGAAATATTGAATATTGGTGAGAAAATGGTGTTTTAATTGTCTTTAAACATTAGCAAATCTTTTTAGTTATTTTCAGTACTCATCCTTAGGGCCATGTCATTAGCCGGGAAGAAAAAAATTTTGAACAGCTAATCAGTTTCAGTTAAGTAATACTGACTCTTTCAGTGTAATCAGAATGATTTCTGAGACTACCAGTTTTAGAAAGATACATTAGATAAAAGCTACAGATAAAAATTTTATGTGATTTCTTTTTGATTAGGTATACATTATTAAATAATGTAGTTAGTACTTATTTTATTAAATCATACATGAAATATTTATTTCAATTACAGTCAACCCTCACCTTATAAAATGTTAGCTTTTGTCTACCTCATATTAAAATGATTGCTAGCTTCAAATAAATGTTTTTTTAACCAGCTATACATTTCTATTTCATTAAATAAACAGAAAAGTGTGATTATAATATCTAATGAAATTAGTGCAATTATTTCTGATTTTTATTCAAAATATTTATTAAATTATTCTCTAATGCAGAATACCAGAGATCATATATGCACACACAAATTTAAATAAACTATTTAAATTACCTGAAAAATAGGACTATATAGGCTAATAGGCTATTATTTAAATAAACAGTAATAGGATGAGTTAATGAAATTAGAAGTAATTAATAGTAGGACTAATATTAATCATTTTCTTCTTGTCCTTTGATACAGAAATTTATTTTTTCTTTTTAACTCTATATTTGGTATTTAAATTTTGTAAGCTCTATTATTGTCTATTCATAAGGTATGTTAACACATAAGTACAAGATATTTAAAAATAACAAATAGGACTAATTAAACAGTTATTACCTATATTTAATAAAAAATAAAAATGACATGTTTCCTTCTGTCCTATGATGCAGTAGGTTGTTTTAATCTTTCTGTTTCCTTTTCTAATAATATTTCTCTGAACTGCCTATTTAGGACACCCTTCCTTTCTTTCATGTAGTGGTACAACTGAATACAGTTAAATGTAAATTCACTTTGACTTGCAGCTCTGCTAGGGTCAAGTCTACATTATAGAAATTTATAGACTGAATGGAATTTCTCAAGATTTACATTTGCACTCTGCCAAATATGCAGATAGTTGAGCGAAGTCTAATTTTTATTTGAACAAAACATCAACAATCTTTTTGTGTTTCCTGCAGTTTCATTAAAATCCTCATAGAAGTGAAGAAAATTATTTAAACCTGTCTTTTTCAAATTAAAGTACCCAACAGCAGGTGATTATGTATTTGTTGCTGTCATTTGACATATTACTTGAAATATTGTAGAAAGTGTAACCATAGGTAAGATCTGACAGAATGAGCTCTACACTGCAAGGGGCTGTACTGGGTTGAACAGTGTCCTTCCCAAAAGTCCTGTCCACCTGCAACCTGTGAATATGACCTTATTTGGAAATAAGGGTCTTATAGATGTAATCAAGTTAAGATGAGGTCATACTGGATTAGGGTGGGCCATAAATCTAATATGACTGGTGTCCTTATAAGAGGGAAATTTGGACACGGATACACACACATGCACACACACAGGGAAGATGGCCATGTGAAGGTGGAAGCAAAAATTGGAATGATGAACCTGCAAGCCAAGGAATGCCAAGGATTGCCAGGGCCACCAGAAACTAGGAGAGAGGCATGGAGGAGATTCTTCCCTAGAACCTCAGAGGGAGTATGGCCCTGCTGCCACCTTGACTGCAGACTTCCGGCCTCCAGAACTGTGAGAGGATTTATTTCTGTTGTGTTAAGCTACTTGTTTTGTGGTAGTTTGTTACAGCAACCTTAGCAACCTAATAAGGGGCCGACATATCAGTTATCAAATTTCCCCCTTTTGTTTGCCCACTGGACATTTTAGTTTCAAGCTGTGAATCAGGAAATATAACTTTACTGAGTTCCGTGGCACCATCAAGGAAATGATAAAATGCTATGTATTTGTTTGTGTGGTATGTCCAAACTAATTCAGTGGTCACTGTTTTCAACTGAGCATTGGTGTCTTTGAGACAAAAAACCCTTCTGATCGATTTAGAAGTACTTCCTTGTCTAATCCCAGACTTCAGTCTCCATATGTGTATTCACAGTCTCCTCCTTCGCCATGCCCAATCCAAAATTATTTTCTGCATATTGCACAACATGCTCTGTTTTGGCTATTTATCTCCCTAATCCAGTTGTATGTGTCCTTCCTTCTGTCATTAAAAGAACACAGTTGGGCCGGCCTGGTGGCGCACTGGATAGTGCGCCGCTTGGGAAGCGCGGCGGCGCTCCCGCCCGAGGGTTCGGATCCCACATACAGACCGGTTCCCGCTCACTGGCTGAGCGAGGCGCAGGAGCAACACTGAGGGTTGCAATCCCGTTGCCGGTCCCCGGTCCGGTACGGGGGCAACACTGAGGGTTGCGATCCGTTGCCGGACACGGAAAAAGACAAAAAAAAAAAAAAGAACACAGTCATTTAGCCTTCTTTTTCAGTGAGATCTGGGTCATGCTGGTGACTTTGCAGTTGTTCTCTTTTTCATGATCTGAATTTTAAGAAAACATTGTCACAATATTCACAATGTTAAAAATTAAACTAGCACTGTCTCTGAAATAAGGAGTCTGACTCCCAACAGCTTTAAGCCTCACCCCTCTCTCTCCCCATCTGCCCCACATCTAGGCAAGCTGATTAGAAAACCTGGGTGCTCTCTCCTTTGGTGCTGGTGGGAGATTCAAACCATGTGGGAACCCTCACCTCACCCTCCTACCCCCTCACCACAGTAAAAACTCCCAGCTGGTCTCTGTTCCCTGCTCTCTCAAACCATTCCGGACCTGCTGAGAGGCCTGCTCTCCTCGCCCCAGAGACCTCAATTACGTAAGTAATTAACCTTTCCATTATCTCTTGGTGTGTGCATGGCATCATCAGTCTCAACATCTGAACCAAATTTAGAGTGTGTGTAGGGGGGTCCATCCTGATTCTCCAGCGAGGTCACAATCATCTTGATATGAAGCACAACAGTTAATCCGTAAGTCAAGTCAAATGTGGACTATTAACGTGAACGACCTAGGTTGCATACTTCAGTCATATCACTTGAGGTGATGCCACATTGAGTGACCCATTATTGTGAAGCACAAACCATGGTAGCCAACATCAGTGGTCAGGAGAAATCAGCGACAATAACTTCCAAAGGCAGGTAGTCTATGCTGTACCCATATGACACTAAAAATAGCCCTGCTTTTGGGCCAGCCAGGTGGCGAACTCGGTAGAGTGCGGCGCTTGGGAGCGCAGCGGTGCTCCCACCAAGGGTTCGGATCCCATATAGAGACCGGTCCGCTCACTGGTTGAGCGCGGTGTGGGCGCGACACCGAGGGTTGCGATCCTGTTACTGGTCACGAAAAAAAAAAAGACAAAAAGGAGAAAAAAAAAAAAAGCCCTGCTTTTGGTCCCTATTTTTTTAGGCCACAGTATAGACTTTGTACTTTCTCCCCCAATTTCTGCACCCACCACCAAAACCCAGAACTTTTCACATCCTTGGGAGGGATTTCCCAGAGCACAGGACTTTATTTATTTTTTAGTATTATTTTTTTACATTCTAAGATGTAGAGCAGTTGGGGGGAAGGGGGAAAGGAAAAGCGGGGAAGGAAATAGAGTGGGAGGAGTAAGAAGGAGGGGGGTAGAACACAGGACTTTTAGTGCTAAAACTGGGGTAGTTTCAGATGAGATCCTGTGTGTTCAGGGTGGTATGGCTGCAGACTAGTTTCAGTGTGAGACCTTAAGTGAGAACTGCTCAGCTGAATCCCATCCAAACTCCTGACTGACAAAAACCATGAGTAATGATAGTTAATCGTTGTTGTTTGAGCCACTAAGTTTTGGGGTGGTTTGTTATGCAGTAATAGGTAAGTAAAACAGCAGTGCACACTGGCTAGAGTGGAGTCCCCGATCTTTTCCTTCAAAACCTGTCCTCCCCACTGTCTTCCCCATCTTGTTCTATGACAATTTGTCTTCTAGTTGCTCACGTCAAAAACTCTGGAGTCATTCTTGACTCCATTTTCTCTCCCACTTCCAACCATTCACCAATCATATTGGTTCTATCTTCAAAATTATGCAGATTCTGACCACTTCTCATCTCCTTCACTGCTACCACCCTACTTTAAGTCACCATCATCTCTTGCTTAGATTGTTTCAATGGTCTCCTAACTAGTTTTCCTGCTTCCTCCTTGTCCCCTTCAGTCTCTCCTTAACACAATATCTGGAGTGATACTGTTAAAATATACATGAGATCTGGTTACTCCACTGCTCAAAACCTCTCAAGGCTTTCCAGCTCTCCTGTAGTAAAAGCCAAAGTCCTTACTTCGACTTATAAGGCCCTACACAATCTGCTCCCCATTACTTCTCTGTCTTTATTCTCTAACACTCTCCCCCCGTCAGTCTGCTCCAGCCACACGAGCTTCCTTGCTATAGCTTGACCAGAATAAGTACGCTTCTGTCTTATGGCCATGGTACTTGCTGTTCCCTTTGCCTGGAATGCTTTTCCCCAGATTGCTGCTTGTCTTGCTCCTTCACTTCCATCAGGTTACTGTCTCAGTGAAGTCTCCCCTGCCCAGCCTACCTAAAATTTCAGCTCCTTACTCTCACTTTTCCATTACTCCCTCCTTGCTTTATTCTCTTCTTAGTACTTTCCATTATCCAGCACACTATATATTTTACATATTTATCTTGTTCATTGTTTGTCTCCCTGCTGAAATGAAAGCTCCATGAGGAAGAAAAGGATTTCTGTTTTTTTCCCTGTTCTGTCTCTGATGCCTAGAGAACAGTGCCCCAAACATAGCAAACTCTTCATAAACATTTACTGTTCAATGGATATCATTGCAGTATTGTCACTGTATATTAATTTTCAAATTTAGAATCGATGCTTAGGAAAATAACAGAAGATAATTATGATTACAGAACAGAAGGTAAATGCTGTCAACTGTAAGGACAGAGGTTTGGAGGTGAATGAGGGAGGAGAGGTGAAAAGAAGGAAGGGACACCAGTATTCTCAGCCTGCAAAATATCAGAGGCAAGAGGTACTATCTCCAGTGGTTGGAAAAGGAAGTTATAAGCACAAAATCGAAAGTTACAAGCATAACTAATGGCATTAAAAACAATGAGTTAACTGGAGGCACATGGAAGAAAGATGGGAGCAATGGTGTACAATAACTCATAGCTGTAAGTCCATTGATAATATTGGCAATGTCTGTCTTTGCCTGATTTTCCTCAAACACAGAGCCTGAGACCAGGCTTAAGGGCTAGTGCTTAATTAGGAGGTACAATCCCACTCTGCAAGAGTCAGGGAAAAGGGAGAAGAGGCAGGGAAGTACTGGTAGCAAATATAAGGTGATGAATTACTGCACTGGCCATTGCTTCATAAAGAGCCATGAATGAACAGAGCTGGTTCCTCAGCAGGTGACCAGCAGGTGCTCAACCACAAAGGACCTCTTTGGACAGACTATATGAAAATATTGTGCCTAGAACAGTCCATCAGAGGAAGGAAGGAAGAGAACATGTACCTGCAAGCTCCCTTTGCTTCTGTCTTCCATTGGTAAAAATTTGCTGCCTGAGGAGTTAACTCTCTCACATATCCAGGTGTGTCACCTGCCCCTTTAGTAGCCTCTGGGGAAGTCAGATCTGGGCATGTGGCCTGATGGTGTCTTGTGGTGGAACATGTGCTCAGACTCAGTTGGTCACCTCTGGGATGGCTTAGGCAGGGCAAGCTGAGAGACTGGGAGACAGGTGGGCATGACGAAATCTAAGCAAGCACACGAGATGTGCCCACCACAATGTCCAAACTTGATAGATCAAGAAATGGAGATATGAGCATATTTTTTGGAGATAAGAAAGAAACCATCAGAAAAATAAAAACAGAAAAGAGTTAAAGTGATTGTTTCTGGGGATGGGAAAGAGATTGGAGAGCAGAATGTGGATTATTATTATTAGGCTTTCTGTACAATTATTTTAAATGCCTGAATTACATTGATGAAATTACTTTTTAAAAACTTGCAAACTGGGTTTTATCACTTCTTTCAAAATTCTTTAGTGATGTCCCATTGCTTTTAGTTTAAGTTAATATTGTTGTTATCTGTAGAGACTAAATTTGTTCTATTAAAAATTTGCTATTCAAATACCAGCAAAATTCAATACAATATTTAAGGAAAAAAAGGATAAATGCCCATTTTGATTTTGGGGGGTTTCCTTTCTAAACTAAAGTCCCTGAATATCACGCCTCTCCTGGCTGCTGTGAGCTATACTTTTTGACTTTCCACTCAAGCCATATTGGCCACTTTTCTCCTTCTTGGACCCCTGACTCTTCCACCTTGGGAGCTCTCTTTATTGCCCACGACTCTCCTCTTCAACCCCACCCCCAACACACCTTGTCCAGAATTTCTAAACTTCAGGGCCCACATATCACCTTCATAGTGTCTGCCTTTTTTATGTAATGCCTACCCTATTATCTCACCATCTTTCTTTGAATTGACAGGTTGGTTTAACTTAAGTACATTTATTTTACAAGGAAACTTCATATGCTAACAAAAATGGAGAACCAATTTCAGCTGTCACGAGTTGCACAAAACTGTAAAAAAATATACGTAATAATCACAATAATAATGTCTGTGTACCACCAGTGGTTTATGTAACATACTTTGCAACACCCTAGTTACCTTTTACTCATCCTTGAGTTATTAGCTTAAAGATCACTCTTTTCAGCGAAGTCTCTTCCAGTTCTCTGAACTACACCAAACTCCGGTGTTGCACACTCCTGTACCATTGCTGCATAACATTTGTGAGATAAACTTGTATGGCACTTGTAGTTATATATTTGTCTGATTATTTTAGAATGTCTGCGAGCTTCATGAGAATATGACCTGTGCTAATTTTGCTCACCTCATATCTCCTGTGCCGACCACTGTGCATGTGGCCCATTGTTAATGCTTTAAAAATACTTATAAATACCTGTATGAAATTATCATCTGACATCAACCAACATTCTTTGTTTCATTTCCATGCCCACCAACCCATCTTCTAACTGCATATGAGTTTCCTCAAATTCTTTTTGAAAGGGAGCAGGGTGAATATAAGTATTTGTATGAATGAATGAGCAAATGGATGGCCTGGAGTGGCAAATGGTAGTTACCAAAAATGACTGCAACAACATCTCCCATCCCACATGTTCTTGTGCAGAGGGGCTTTGTCACTCTGTCATCAAGAGGTAGAATCTAATTCTCTTCCCTTGAATGTAGGTTAGCCTTAGTGATGCGCTTGAGCTAAGAAAAGTGACTTCCAAGGCTCGGTCAGTAAAAGACCACACAGCTACCGCCTTTCTCTCCTGGAATACTCACCATCTGGCTGCACCTTCACAACCTGCTCACAGAACCCAGCCACCATGCTGCGAAGAGCCCAAACCCTCTGGAAAAGCCACATGGCAGGTTAGCTGGTTGCCAGCTGCAGCTGAGGCCAGTCTTCAAATCATCCCAGCCCAGGCATCAGACATGTGAGTGAATTAGCCTCCAAGTGATTCCTACCTCTAGTCATTCAAGTTTTCCCAGCTGAAGCTCGACATTGTAGAGCAGAGACAATCATCCGTCTTCTGCCTTGTTTGAATTCCTGACCCACAGAATCTGTGAGCAAAATCAGATGACTGTCACAATATGCCACTAAGTTTTGGGGTGGTTTGTTATACAGCAAAGATAATCAGAACAGAATTTGTTATATGGAAATGAGATTCTTCCATAAGAAAAACCAAAAATATAAGCAATTGGCTATTGACTGGGCAGCAGGAAGAAGCTTGTGGAAATAAAGGAAAACCAGCCAAATGAGAACAACCAAAGGCTATTTATTCAGAGCTTGCTATAGCAAGAGAGTCAGCCGTCATTAGTTGCATTTTAGCAGAAACCCAAAATCAGACAGAGGAGTGGAAAAAAGGGAAATCAGGTGTGCCCTGATTAGGAGCTGTGGGCATGGGGAAGCTGTAGGCGGCTAACTAGAAATGGGGCATACTATGTGCTTGGTTAAGGTGCATATTTGGCTTTTTCTGGTTGGAAGTAGAGACAAAAATTAGGGAAGCTATTAGTTATTAACCAAATCTTCACGATTTGGGTGCCAATTATTACACTGAATATTGTTGGGTTTCCTGGATTGTTGCTATAGATAGCAGTATGATTTCCCATAAGTCTGACTTATAGTAGGCTGGCTTCCTGGACTGGTTACTGTAGATAATGGTTTGGTTTCTTAGGTTGGCTGCTGCAGACTGTGAGTCAGAGGTCCATTTTTATACATTGTCTGGCCATTGTCCATTCGCATCTTTAGTTTCTCAGGCTCAAATGGCCTTGAGAAGTTTGTTAGTGAACTGACCTTGAAAAGACTCAGTGAAAGCTGGAAGGACAGTGAGGAAATTGTTGTTGCAGGGTGGAAAACACGCTTAGCAATGTCACCTGCAGTACCATGGAAAATAATTTATCTAATGAAGCAATGGGTTTGTCTGAGGAGATTTCCTGGCAGAAAGTTGAAAGTGTCAACTGGTTTCTTTTAGCTACTTATGATAAAATACTGCCGAAGGAAGAGGAACTGTTCAATTTTCCAGCACAATTTAGAGGAAATATAGAGTTCTCAAGTCAGTCTTTCTAGTCAGCAAAGTATAGTCAAAGTAAGAAAGGTCTTCAGTGCAAAGGTCAAATCCAGGGCACTATTAGGAAGACAGTCTCAGAGTAAAGATATAGCTGATGGTACGACTGTAAATACTTTTAAGACCTCAGAAAGATTAAAGGTAGCTCCTTATGAACACTTTCAGATAGTTTGATAGGCCTTTCATGGATATTCAGATACCACTTATCTCTTAAGTTCAAAGTTTTCCAGATTGTAAGGAACTGTACTAATGGGGCTGTGCCTGACAAACCTCATCAGCATTAGAACTTGATTAGATGGCAAGCTCTTGGACTTTGAGCTGATGCAGTGATGGGATGAGACTCTGGGGATCTTGAGGGTGGGGTGAGTATATTTTGTATGTAGGAGGCAACTCTGCTGTTGCCAGAGTGCAGACTATGGCAGATTGTACTTTTCCAAAGATGGCAGCAACAATGATGGCTCCTTTACCATGTGAGCTTGCCACACCCCCTTCGAGTTCTGGAGTCCACTCTAGAACTAGATTCCCTTGAATCTAGGCCAGCCTTTGTAAGTTGCTTGTAACAAATAAAATATGAAGGAATTGCCACAAAGTGACTTCTATGGCTAGGTCTGAAAAGGCCATGTAGCTCCTGCCTGTTTCGGAATGCTCGCCCTCCGTATTCTCAATCTCAAGACGTTCCCTCTTGGAATCCTGTTGTGTGAAGCCCAAGCCACATGGGGGGCCACAAATAGGTGCTCTGGTTGACAGACTCAACTGAGCTCGGACTTCCAGTCATTCTAGCTCAGGCACAAGTCATGTCAGTGAAGCAGTCCCCAGATGATTCGGGTTCCCAGGCAGTCAAGGTACCCCCCAATTGAGTCATTCCCAGCTGAGGCCCCAGACACTATAGGACACAAGTCACCCCTACTGTGCTCTTTGTGAATTCCTGTCCTGCAGAATACAGGAACGTAATACAATGGTTGTTATTTTACGCTATTAAATGTTAGGGTGGTTCCACTTTGCAACTGATAAACCAGAACACCTGGTTATACACACAAGCTTTCTTAAGAATCTCATCATTTTCAAGCAGGAAGATACCTCAAGAGATCTTCCAGTCCCATCCAGTTCTACTCCTTCAGTTTTCAGATAAGGAAACTTACCCTCCTAGAGTTACATGACTTGCCTGAAGTCATGCAATTTGCTGGTGGCAGACTAACGTCTGAAGTCCTCTTTCATTACAGCACAGAAAAGCCCACCACCCACGCAGACTCCTATGAATGGGAACAGCATTAGATGCTCTTCCAGGGATGGGTTCTTCACTAAAGTTCCATCTCTCTGCAGGGATAAGGCCCTGACTTTGGGTGAACTTTTAAGCTGAAGTTCCCTGTGGGGTCTTTCTAAAGAGGCAGCCTTCATGTTACTGAACTGGACAACTTGTTTCTTCCTTTTCTCAATTTTCCCTGGTCTTTCTTCCTCTCCTCCTTGTGGCTTCTCCCACTCCACTGTTTTTTCCATTTTCCTTTTTCAATACTGTGTATTGAAATACTGTATGTCAGCCCATGCCTCAGAGAGACATGGATTATGCTTGTAGTTCATGGGGTATAGACTCATACCTAAGTGTAAGTAATCATCAAGCTGGTTGGTGGTTATCCGAGTAGCTCTGGGTATGAAACAGACAGACACAGAACACCCCTTCTACAGGGAGACTCCAGAGGCATCTCATCAGTCACCAGGGGTTCTAAAAAACTACATTTGGAAACTCTCTAATCTCCCTCCCATTTATAGATGGGGAAACTGATCTCAGAAAAGGGAAATGATTTTCCTAGATCTACATGGTCTTTGTGCCTCTTTGTGGATTTCAGAACTAAAATCCCCAAGAATCAAAATGGGTAGTTGCATTTTCTCCTTTAAAGATCTTATGCATGGCAATTTAACATTAAAATCACTGGTATTCAAAGAGTGCATTTTAAAAATCACAAATTTAGACTATCTAGATAGCAGCATTAAATTGTAGGGTTGAGAGCACACTTAAAGGGTGCTTTTCAAGTGTTTAATGGAACATACGTATCTTCTTATGAGTGGTGCTTTAGAGTGGATATAAAAGGGGAAAAATCTAAATGAGGATGTACTCTGCTTGGAGAAAAAGAAGTAGGCCTTATGAAGAAAGAGTACAGAAACTCAGATTTTTTAAAGCCTGGGCTGAGAAGGTGTTTGGAAGTTTTTAAACTAGAGTGTATCTAAGAGGTTGGCAGTTAGTCCTGCTCCACCAAGGAGCTGTACATAGAAAGGAACCATTAAGTTTAAACCTAGTAATACTATTGGTTTGGGTTTTGTTTCTGTTTTTGTCTGTGTTTTCTAGAAAGATTTCCCATTTCTAGGAAAGAGAGAGGAATGATTTAACTAACACACAGATGAAGCAAATGGAGCACAAAAGAATAAAATTACTTGATTAAGGTCAACTGGTCCATTTAAACCACAGTTCTTAACTGCTTTTGGATTATGAATTCTTTCAGAATTTAACAAAATTTTGGATCCACACTCCAGAAAAAAATGCATACATTAAAAAATTTACATATGTCTTCGTTATTTTGGGTTGCTATAGCAACGTACCATAGACTGGGTTGCTTATAAACAACAGAAATTTATTTCTCACAGTTTTGGAGGCTAAAGTCAGGGTGAAAGTATGGTTGGGTTCTGGTGAGAGCCCTCTTCCAGGTTTCAGACTGCCAATTTCTTTTTATTTATTTATTTTTATTTTAACTTCTCAATATACATTGTACTTAATTTTCATGTCCCTTTACCTGTTCCTCTTTCCCCCCTCCTTCTCTTTCCTCCCCCCCCCCCGCAACCATATCATATCTGCTCACTTGTCTTAACAAGTTCAAGGAATTGTTGTGATTGTTGTGTCTTCTTCACCCACTACCATTTATTTGTTTGTATATTTATTTATTTATTTTTAGCTCCCACAAATAAGTGAGAACATGTGGTATTTCTCTTTCTGTGCTTGACTTGTTTCACTTAATATATTTTTCTCTAAGTCCATCCATGTTGTTGCGAATGGTAGTATTTAATTCTTTTTTATAGCAGAGTAGTATTCCATTGTGTAGATATACCGCAGTTTCCTTATCTGCTCATCTGATGATGGACATTTGGGCTGGTTCCAACTCTTGGCTACTGTAAATAGTGCTGCAATAAACATTGGAGTACAGGTATCCCTTCAACATGATGATTTCCATTCCTCTGGGTATATTCCCAGCAGTCGAATAGCTGGATCTTATGGTAGATCTATCTGTAATTGTTTGAGGAACCTCCATGCCATTTTCCATAAAGGCTGTACCATTTGCAGTCCCACCAACAGTGTATGAGAGTTCCTTTTTCTCTGCAACCTCACCAGCATATATCATTCTCAGTTTTTTTGGATATTAGCCATCCTAACTGGAGTGAGATGGTATCTCAAAGTGGTTTTGATTTGCATTTCTTGAATGCTGAGTGATGTTGAGCATTTTTTCATGTGTCTGTTGGCCATTCATATATCTTCCTTTGAGAAATGCCTACTTAGCTCCTTTGCTCATTTTTTAATTGGGTTATTATTATTATTATTTTTTTTTTGCTATAAAGTTGTTTGAGTTTTTCCTTGTATATTCTGGATATTAATCCTTTGTCAGATGTATATTTTGCAAATATTTTCTCCCACTCTGTTAGTTGTCTTTTCGCTCTGTTAATTGTTTCTTTTGCTGTGCAGAAGCTTTTTAGTTTGATATAATCCTATTTGTTTATTTTTCCTTTGGTTGCCTGTGGTTTTGGAGTCGTGTTCATGAATCAGACTGCTAATTTTTTGTATCCTCACATGGCAGAACAAGGGCTAGAGAGCTATGTAGGGTCTCTTTTTATAAGGGCACGAATCCCATTCATGAGGGCTCTACCCTCATGACCTATCACCTCCCAAAGGTCCCACCTCCTAATACCATCTCATTGTGGGTATAGGATTTCAACATATGAATTTTGGGGGGGCACAAATATTCAGTCTGTAACAGCATATAATGTCCATTCATCCACCCCATGTCTGTGAACATCTGGGCTAAATATAAGATAAATCCAAACAATGGATAAAGTAGTTAAGATGATAAATTTCATCTTCTATATTTTGAAATGGAAATAAAGCCACATTACTGAAAGGGCTCAAGGAGTAAAGTCCCATATAAGTATTATAATACTAGCTATATAAAAGCAAATATTTATATTACTTATATAGCAATAGTAGCAGATTTTTCGAGTGGTTTTCTTTAAAAGTTATTTAACCTAATTATCAAATTTGATCCCCACAAAAACCCTATAAGTTACTATTATTATACCAATTTTGCAAATGAGGAAACTGAGTCTCCAGGAGTTAAATAATTTTCCTGAAACCACATAGCTAGTTGTGGTAGAAGCAGGTTACAAACTGAGGAGGACACACACACACACACACACACACACACACACACTCACACACACACTCACACACACTCTCTCTCTCTCTCAAACTGGAAGCTACACGAGGTTAGGAGCCATATCCAACATCCAGGACAGGGCTGAGCACCCTGCAGGTGATCAATAAAGACACATTGATTGAATGAATGAGCCACATTTTAAAAGTAATTATTTATGAAGAGAATAAGCAGCACTTTAATTGTTTACTTCATGTGTTTTTAAAATTTATTTGAACTTTTATGATGAGTGAGCATGTTTCCAGATCACTGTCAGTGTTCAACAAATATCCATGTGTTTCTCTATATTTCTCATCCTCTATGTTTATAGTTGTGTTCCTGAAACTAATTCTCACCAAAAGAATGTATGTGGAAATAACGTGTCTCCTTCAGTCTGAGGCAGTTAAGAGACAAGGATTATTGGAGGCCATCTTTGAGGCTGGCTACCACAGAGACCGTAAGATATTCAACAGTGGGACTGAGCCTTAGTTTGCCTGTGTGATCTTATAGGGCACATGAAGATGAATTTCATGTTGTTATTTTATTTTATAATTCCCTGAAATTACTTTATCTTATTGTTTGTTTATTGTACCCTTCCTGCCCTATGAGAATATCAGCTTCCTGAGAGCATAAAGCTTGTGTTTGTCCTATTCACTCCTGTTTCTCCAGTGCCTAAAACAGTAACTGCCACATGAGAAAGGTCCCCTATGTAGTGGAATAAATGAAGAATTGAATGAGTGAAGTCTTCTGGGTATCTGAAAATGGGCAAAACTGGAAAGCAGGGCCAGAGTTTTCCATAGCAGCATCACAAAAGGGCACCCCAGGGGGTGTGAGAACTCCTTTGTGAATACCAGCAGAAGCCTAGGTGGAGCTAAAAAGGTGACACCATGTAACATCACATGGGCTTGCTTTCTCAGGTACTCTTTTAAAGGGATGTAATTCACAGCTGCCCCAGAAGACTCAGCAGGAGCACTGCTAATAACTGTCTTAGAAGCATTGTGTGATCTATCAAAATATTTGTTTAGTTACTATAACAGACACCAAATAACATTAAACAGGATTATCTATTTATCTTTCATATAAAAGTCCAGCTGGCTGGCAGCCCAGGAAAGTTGGGCTGCTCTGCTTCAATTGATGGTCTGGGGACCTTGATTCCTTCTGTTTTGTTACTCTGCCGTCTTCTGGGGTGTTTTCCTCATCCACATGGTTGGGTTGGATGCCCACCACCATGTCTGCATTCCAGCCTCAGGAAGGAGGAAGATGGGAAAGGGAAGACACGCAACTTTCTTTTAAGGATGTTCTGCAGAAGTGGCATACATCATTTAATCTCACATTCTGTTGGTGGGAACTTAGTCATGTGGCCACACCTAACTGCAAGGTAATCTGGGATATGTAGACTCTAGATTGACAACCATGTGCCTCCCCGAAACCTGGGGATTACTGTTACTAAAAGTAAGAAAGGTAATATGGATATTGGGGGACAACTGGCAGTCTCTTACCAGTCAGAAAGGGTCATGGTTGATGCCGAGAAACTCTTTGTCCAAGGCTTATGATCTATATATGTAACTCCATATTATTATTTTTGACAACCTGTGTCACAGGGTGTGGAAGGCAGTTTCTAAAATGGTCCCGAATGATTCCTGCCTCCTGATATTCAAGCCCTTATGTAATCCCCTTTCTTAACTTGCTTTAAGTGAACAGAATGTTGATAAACTGTCACTTCTGTGATTAGATCATTAAAGATATACTTCCATCTTACTAGCAGACTCTATTGCCTTCGCAATTGCATACTTTGATGAGGCAGCTATTTTGGAGAGGACCATATGGCAAGAAACTGAGGTCCGTCTTCAGGTATCAGCCAGCAAAGCACTAAGGTCCTTAGTCCAACAGCCCACAAAGAACTGAATCCTGCCAACAACCTCTTGAGTTTGGAAATGGATCCTTCGCTAGTCAAGTCTTCAGATAAGACCCTGGTCTTGGTTGACACCTTGATTTCAGCCTTTTAAGAGACTCTGAAGGAGAGGCTGCAACTAAATTGTGCCCGGACTTCTGGTGCACAGAATCTGTGAGATAATAAATGAATGTATTTTGAAGCTTCTAAGTTTGTGGTAATTTGTTGCAACAAAAAATAACTAATACATAGGGGTCTTTGTTAAGACTGTTGCTATGTGCTCTTGGGCTAGCCTTTATAGGAGCACCATGCCTGTCCTTTATGAGGTATGACTGGGGCCCTTCCATATCCCCAGATTCATCAATCCTCCACATGACACACACCACATCAACACCCCTTCCCAATCTGAGACACTTTCCTTCTTCCCTCAGCTCTGGCTTCTTCCACCTCCTGCCCTTGTGGTTTTTGCTTTTTCCCCTGCTGCCCCTGTCCCTCTCCCCCTTTGAACAGTCACTTAGCATACTCTTCTGAATGAGTTTTAGTTTTGATACCAATAGCCAGGAAGGTGGTGGTAGGGGAATTTCTTTAAAAGATGGAGTAACAAGACTTGGGGAATGCAGAGGAATGTCTTCTAGACATCGGGAGGTTGAGATTGCCTCAGAAAGGCCATCAGAATCAGGATACTGGAGGGGAAGAGGGAGCCAGGTAGCAGCTCCCTACAACCACCAATATACCCCCACTGAAACAGCTAAAGGCAGAAAGGGACTCTGGTCTTTAACCTAAGACACTTCTTACAGATGTTAATGGGAAGGGATAATGCCAGTTAAACCTATGGCATCCTTACTATACTGACTATATTTATTATACTACCTTATATTCACAACAAAAGTGTTTAGAGTATATCCTATGTGCCAGGTAATATATTAGGCTCTGGTAAGGACTAGCGAATGGCCCTTGCTCTCCTGGTGCTCCTAGGCCCTGCCTGTTGACTTTCTGTATTTCCTACTAGATTATAGGCTCCAGGAAGGCAAGGACCTTGTATGACTTTTTCATGATGAATGTTCATTGTCTTTGCCATCTGTAAACATTTAATAAACATTTGTGGAATAAATGAATCTGAAAGTGAATGAAATGATAAAGAGGTAAGACGTCAGTGAAGGGAACAAGAATTACAACACAGTGATTTCACTAGAATGCAAGCTCTACGAGGGCTAGAATTTTCTGGGGTTTTTTTCACTACTATATTCCCAATGTCCAAAATCATGCCTGGCACATAGGAGATACTCCACACAGTTTTGTTGAAGAAGCAAATAACTTTCAAAGAGTGATTGAATTTTTAAAGGTGATTCGAAATGCTTATATTACTTCTTCCTTTAAGAGCTCTATCCTGTTAATTAAATACATGGGGGATGGGGGGTGGGGGTTGAAGGGTTGGTAGAAAATGGGGGTAGGAAAATAAATAAAAACCCTTGAAAACATTTGATTCACTATACATTCTCCCATAGATATTATAGTAGAAAAATACTCCAATCTTGTACACAAGGCAACCTAGTTGTAAACCATCATGGGCCATGAAACCAATGGGATCACAGAGGTGACAGGTATGTCTGGGAGCCCTGGGCTCTATGGTCTTGACTCTATGACTTACAGTGTTTCTCTTCCTCAATCTTAGTCATCTCATCTGTGAACAATGAAGAGGTTTTATTTGGTGAACTCTGAGATTGTTTTAGAATCAACTTTGATGATTCTTTGATTCTGAATTATTACAGAAAGTGCCCAGATGAGATATCCAAAGCATATCTATTTAATTTTCCTGACTTCAGTTCAGAATTTAACCAATTTTAGTTGAGAATTTAGCAAACCCAAGTAACTATTTAGCGTTTTTATTTTTACATTTTGTCACAGAAAGTATCATGACTTCTACAGCATTTGGCACAGACCTGGGTAAATGAGATAAAGCTTCTAAGCCACCTCTCCTCTTTAAGGTCATGGAATGTATTGTGTCTCAAGGCTCAGCATACCAGCTATGGACCTTTAAAAAAGGAAAATTAGATATGGATTTATTACCTGAGCACTTGTCATTGTCAGATGCACAGGAATTTCCCCACCCAGTAGTTTTTTCTTGTAAGAAGGTGTTTCTCTAATGGTGGTCTTCTGGAGTGATGGTTATAATGGCCCTTCCTGGGCCTCACCCCCAGACCTAATGGGTCAGCAGTTTTAGGGTATAGCTCAGGATTTTGCATTTAAATAAGCATCCCAGCTAATTTTCATGCACATAAAAAGTTGACAGCCACCATTTACAGTCCTTTGGCAGCTTCAGGCCAAAGCCTGTCTTGATTCTTCTTCCACAAGTCTTCTCCCACTCACCATGATTCTTGATCATGATCCCTTTTCCAGGCTGCTGGGTTTCTAATGAGTGTCTTTCTCATTATTGCAGCATGGATTACGATTGCTTCATTTGATCTAGTGTGCCTTCAGTTTTGTCCTCTTTTAAAAGAGAGTGTCAGACTGGATGGTTTTTAAGATCTCCTTCAATTCCAACATGTTAAATTCTCTTACTATAAATTCTGGTTGGGGAGAGTTATCTAGTCATAAAGAGCTCCCCTGATCTCTCAGACTTCTGGGAACTCCTCGGGACTATGCCATAGTCGGCATCAACCTAGCTTCTTGTTGTCATTCACTAAGGGTTCTCCTAAAAGACTCCCAAACAAAGATGATTGGATAGTTTAGATTTGGGCGCAGAGAGAGAGGCCTATTCACTGAAAAAAAAAAAAAAAAAAAAAAAAAAAATATATATA